>NC_039361.1:109346-152881 GCF_003573695.1 Papaver somniferum
CCCCCCCCCCCCCCTTCCCATTATGCTTTTAGGTAAGAAAGCATATCACTCATTTTTACAAAGTCTTCAGTAAAACAGGATCGAGACCATCCTAAGATGCAAATGGAAAAATTTCCATATTACAAAGAAAACAAGGTGAAATTTAGAAAAATATTCATGCAGAATGCGGACCATTAAAGTGACTGATGGATCTGGTGAATGTTTTGACATTTTGGACTAGTTATAGTTCCCAAGAAATTTGCGTTTGAAAACTCCTAGCACATATTACACAATGCAAAGTGCAAAAGCTAACCACCCTTGTTAATGCTATATATTTTACATCAAAAGGACTTGATGAATATTGCATGTTTAATAGGATCAATATAGAGCATCTTATACCTAATGGTCTAGCAGAGGCTACCATCAAAGGTCACAGATGTTGTTTGAGGAATAGGTTATGCGTACCAACCTCCCTTTTATTTCTTTGGGGATATGCAATATTACACGCATCTTACTTAATTCGCTTTTAAAACCCAATATTACTCAACCTTTTCTGCGTACCAGTTGGTAACTGGATTTAAGCCTGACATTCGTGTTCTTACGCATTTTTTGTTGCACTATATATGTGTCATTACGAATCCACATCGTATTATGATGGGTCTTCAAAATTGTTAAGTTGTTATGTTGGAAATGAGTTCCCAACAATTATCCGCATTTTTAAAACCTTTGGCAGGAGATCTCTTACCGCTAGATTTGCGGGTTGTCATTTTAATGAGACAGTCTTCACACCGTTAGGGGGAGATAAAAAAAACGTATTTTCTAAGGGAACGACAAAAATTGTCGTGGTGTGTTCCCATTATGTCTCATTTTGATTCTTGTACTCCACAAATGTAAATGTGAAGTGACAAAGAATAATAGATTTTCAGAATGTACACTGATGTCGCTAAAGTGACAAGATCTCACATACCAGCTACAAATTTTCCTGCAAGGTTAGAAATCCTCACTATGGGGTACACCATAGACTAAGGTGTTGCAACTACACTTGGTGTAAGTGTAGTTGAGGTCGTGGATCCATAAAGGAAGATGGAGAGACCACCAGGTTCGATCAATGCTCACCTATAAAGGAAGTATATGAGTAAGGCACAACCTAATTTGTATCATTAATGAAATCATCTCATTTGATTGTCTCTGACTATGTCCATGGATCAATACTGGAGGACACTCCGAAGTTTTAAATGATTCTAGAGAACAATGAAATCCTGACGGATTATGAGAATGCACATGAGTCAATGGAAGGATCATGCGTGCACAGTGATGATATAATACATAAATAGTTGCTCCAGGAGCAAAGCACAATGAGATCGAACCATGTTTTATTTTGATTAATTTCAAATAAATAGCATATTTGGCCAATACAATCCAGGTAGAACTTAGTTCTTTGGAAAATACACGGGTATTTGGTGTGGTAGTGCTAACCAACCAAGTGTAAAGCCTATTGGACATACATAATTAATTTGTCATAAAGAATAATGAGAATAAAGTAGTCTTAAAGTACAAAGACTCGCCTTGTGGAGCGAGGTTTCTCACAAAGCCCTGGAATTGTTCTCTTGTAATGAACGTTATAGAGTTCCGCTACCTAGTTAGCTTGGTAATTTCAAAAGTACTTGAAATGCAGCATATGTATGTGGTTGTTACGTATCTCTGAAAGAATAAATAGATAGAAGATATTTACAAAAGTACTTGATAGACTTTTGTTGCCCAAATCAAATGACTCTAAACCACGGAGTGCGTTTACAGTTAGATAGAACACCCACTTATAGATTCAAGCAATCAGACGAATATGGTATACCAGTCTAAGTGGCTATTTGATTTGGAGGGGATAGACAAGTAAGTTATTTTTCCTTGCGTATTCATAAGAAAGTTCCTGATTTGGATTTGTAGCTATTTATGTTGATGGTACAAACATGATGTGTACTCTTGATGTGATAAGAGACCTTAAAAGCTATTTAAAATCCGAATTTGAGATGAAAAATCTAGGGAAAGCTCGATCGAATACTGAGCTTGTGGTATATTATTCCACCAGTTTGCATATGTCTAAAGTTGTCAGGAAATTTAACAAAGACATGCATCCTGATAGCACTCTCATGATTAGTCGAGGTTCAAATGTAAGTAAGTAACCATTTCGTCAAAAGGAATATGACGAAGATGTGTTGGGAGATGAAATTCCCATATCCAAGTACAGTAGACGCATTGTTGTACTTAGGATAATAATGTACTCGATTAAATTTTACATCCTCAGTGAGCTTGTTAGCTAGATATATCTCAGCGCCAACGCAACGTCATTGGAATGGTATAGTGAATGTAATCATGTACTTAAAAGTAACCATTGACATAAATTTGTATTATCCCTACACAGACATTAAAAAGAATGCTAATGAAAGTGCAATCCAAAAGTTTTTGATTATGAAGGAACAATAATCTCTTCTCCAACGAAAATAATCATAGGGAGATATGGTAGATTATTATCTAGGTTATTACCGATATTCAGTTTCGAAAAGTACATGACTAAAGGAACTGCCTGGAACAACTCTGAAAGTAATCAGGGGGAGATGCCAACATCAGGGGGAGGATACAAGGATATGATGTCGACATATTTTACTTCGAAATTGAAGTTATGTTGTACTCTTTTTCCCTTCGACCGAGAATAGTTTTTCCTAAAGGGTTTTGTTACTCGATAAGGTTTTTAGCGAGACAACACTAATAACATCAAGTATGTTGAACGTTGAAGACATAAAGATCGCCGTTGATGTTACTGAAAATATCTGGATCAAAAAAATGAAACGCGATATTCTGTTAAGCAACGTAACTTCCAGAATCAACAACATGGTCTTATAAATATTCATGTCACCAAAGTAAAGTGTGATAAACTCCTTTTGACTGCATTAAACTAATGAAAATTGTCTGACATAAGGGGGAGCATCTAATGGTGTGTTGAAATATTTTCCTTCACCGAGGTTACTTTTTCCCATAGGGTTTTGTTGCTCGGCAAGGTTTTTAATGAGACAACAACAAACACCGGGAATTAATTTCCCAACTAAGGCTATTATCTTTCCCACGAGGATTTTCCTCCATAGGAGTTGTGAAGCAACTAGTCAACTTCAACGGAGCAAAGCGATCATCTTTAACAGATCGACTTTATTTGTATCTGTCATGTTGTACTTTTTTCCCTTCGTCAAGGTTTTATCCCACTGGGTTTTCCTTGTCAAGGTTTTAATGAGGCAACGTATACGCATCCAAATATGTTCTAAGTTTAATTAATATTGTACTGTTTTTCTTTAGCTCAGGTATTGTCCCTCTGGGTTTTCCTGACGAAGTTTTAACGAGGCAATTAACTTAGACTTGTCGGTCTTTGAAAATTGTATTGCATGTGATGAACTACATGTAAAGTACGAGATAACATGTGAAGTACTACATGTGAATAGTTGTACCAAGATTTTGTCCCACTGGGTTGTTCCTTGTCAAATTTATGAGGCAATTGATTTCGGCACAAATCATCAAGGAGAGGAAAACATTTGAAGAACTATATTCCAAGCACTTTATATGAAGCACTGCATACGGAGTTCTATTGGACCGCACAAGGGGGAGTGTTATAGGGCTTACATCCCATAGGTGTGCGGCCCAAAACAGATGTCTTTTGGGTTTCCCCTTTTCCATGTATATAAAGTATATTGTACCATGTAACTAGAAAACTCTCTTATCAATGAAATCCTTTCTTTCTCTGCCTCTTCTTTTTCCCTTAATATTCTACTGCAACACAGCAAGATCATTTAGACATTTACGAAGATCATTGTCAGCATGCAATTTGTTTACATGCCAAGCATTTTCAATAAAATTATTATAATCCTTATGCTCCATCCAACTTCTAAAGAATTTAGATGGCCTATCCTGTTTAACCCTTGTTGGATCAAAAGTAATGAGAATAGGATTATGGTCCGAGATAGTTCTTGTTAAATGATGGGCTATTGTATCTAGGTAGTTATCAAACCAGTCTACATTAACTATAGCCCTATCAATCCTATCCCTTATGTTTTCATCACCTTCTATCTAATTTAATCACTACAGCTGCACTAGAGTTTGATTCATTACCTACTTCTTTTTTACTATGATCTAAAATAAAGTTTAGATCCCCTACAATCATCCATTGATGTTTTATTTGACCCCCAAGTATTGAACGTATTCCCACCGACTAGTTTTACCCTTTGTGTTCAGCACACCATACATACATGAAGTATAACACATAATCCCTCGAACCTTAACAATAACAGTAATTATGTTCAACTTAACCTGGGTCGCTAGATAATGTTGAGGTACATATTTAAGGTTGTAATGCAAATTTGGATAACAGTGATAGGCTTTTGCGTCATAAACATATTGGGCCTTTGATCTCCTTCTTTAATTTGAAGGAGATCAAAGAAGGTCCTAACCTATTAGTGTGAAATAGGGCCGCTGCTTCTATGACGGGATGATTTTGGGGATGGGAAGTGTTCTCTTAAATTTTGCAAGATTCAAAAGAACCATGATTTTGGGCATACCTAAATCTTCCTAGGCATACAAAGCACTAGTCCTAACTTGGATGACCTTATAAGGGGTACCCTATGGGGTGGTTCAATTACCTATATGCCCTTAAATCCTTTAAATTACTAATCTATCCCTAACCCTAATACAAAAACCTATAATCAATAAACCTAAAATCAGTTTCATAACCCCTTCTTCTTCCTCCTCCACAACAGCCGAACCCTTCTTCTTTTTCTTTCTTTTTTTTTCATCGTATCATCGCGGAAATTTAATCGTCGATTCGTGAAAATTTAGTCGACGATTAAACTCATCTATATAATGGGTCGTCGTAAGTCAGTATCTCGTTGAAATCGATCGATTGAACAACCTATTGACGAAGAAGAAGATTTAGAGAGTGAAGAACAAACTCAAAATCAACCACAAAATCAACCGGAAAAAGAGATTGAAGAAGAACCAACTCCGTAAATGAGAATAAGAAGGTTAGTTCTACAAACCCATCTCGTATTTGATGTTTTAGATTGGTTTGGTCGATTTAATTCGTCAAAATCATGTTTCTGCGGCAGTGGCAGTGTATAGTTCGGCGCAAAACAAATCTTAGATGTGTGCCAAGCTGTTCTTGAAATTGAACCCTGAAAGTGCATGTGAACGGCTCGGCGTAAATCTGAAATCCGTTTTGAGCCGAACTTAATGACACGGAGACTTATATTTAGGATCGGCTTATTCGATGGTGTTAGTTTTGTGCCGAATATGTTTTGTGAATTTCAGAAATTTTGCATGTGTGTAGGATCGGCTTGTATGGTAGTATTAGTTTTGTGCCGAATAAATGTTGTTTGAATTTCAGAATTTTTGCATGTGCTTAGGATCAGCTTGTATGGTTGTTTTAGTTTTGCGCCGATTAATGTTGTTTGAAATTCATGATTCTTCATGTGTAGGATCGGCTTATTTATAGTATTAGGGTTGCGCCGATTCATGTGTAGGATCGGCTTAAATGTTTCAATTCATAAGTCTAGATTCGGCTTATTCGATAGTATTAGGGTTGCGCCGAATATCATTGTTAAAATTCCATAAATTTTACAAGTATATAGGATCGGCTTATTTATGTGATATCATGTTGCGCCGAATACATGTTTGAGTTAATAATCATAGGTTCGGCTTAGTCGACAGTATCGGTTGTGAGCCGAATATATAGGACCGGCTTATAATTGTTTTGTGGTATGAGCCGATCCACTCTCTGTGTAAGCTAATAAAAAATTCAAGACATGATTCGGCTCATATGTGTTATTTCGGGTAAGCCGAGCCTTCTTATTTGTTGACAAGTTTTTGGCTTTTCAAATCTATATTTCATATAGTTTGTATCCCTTTGTTGTTCAAAGCATACTTCTAACTTTCATACTTGTGTCTGGCCTAATGCAGCTAATAAGAGGAATAAGATGGAGTTAACATCTTCTACTTCTAAAACTCCCGATCCTCGAGGAGGAGGTAAGAAAAGATTGGGAGCGAGAGGTAGAGGAGACATTTTAGAAGAAGAAGCTGAACAAGGAAGAGTTGGAACACAAGAAGAAGTTGATGATAATCAAGAAGAACATGAAGAAGTTCATCAAGAAACAGAAAGACAAGAAAGGTAAGAAGGTGGTAGAACCCGAGAAAGAGAAAGACGATGATGATCGACGGATCACTAGTTTACACATTCCTGATGAAGATGACGTAATTACACCTCGATCAGATGGTTTGCCTCATGGTCTTCCGGAAGATGGAGGAAATGTGTTGATTGGTTATGTCGATTCTTGGGCGAAGAAAATTTATGAGACTCCTGATCACAACCGTGCAATCCGAGTATTGGGACACCAGAGGGCAGCGGAATAAAGTCTTGATGAAGAGGTTCCTGAGGTTATTTCTTACGTGCAACGCAGTGCTTTATGGCCTATCATCAATTATGGACATAAGGAATATGATAGTGTTTCGGCCTCTTCCTTTACTGAGAGATTCTGTCCAGAAACGTACACATTTTAATTACCTTTTGGAGAGATGGCAATCACTCCTGATGAGGCTAGTAAGATTACAGGCCTTAAATCAAGGGGTAGAAGTGTGGATGCTGATTTTTATGACATGAGTTGGGATGAACTCTACAATTTGTACCGGGAATTCCTTGGTTGGGGTTCACATAAAACTGAGTTGGAGTTTTGTCGATCAGTTAAAGATGTCGATACCGTTTGCATACCAGGTGGCAGAAATAAGAAGAATAAGAAGATCAAGTTGACTAAATTGAAAAAGTAATTTGAGAACACAAAGGAAAGAGTAACACAAGGTTTGTTGATAATGGATCCCGTCAAAGTGAAGCAAACCGGAACTGCCTACTTGCTTTATACTCTTGGTAGAGACATCTTTCCCGACACTACCGGAAACAAGGTAAATGCTAATTATCTCCAATTGGTAAAGAATCTTGAAACTTGTAACAAGTTTGCTTGGGGAACGGCTACGCTCGCTTACCTGCTGGACCAACTTGCCACCGCGTCTAGGTTGACAAGTACAAACATCGGAGGGAACTTCACTTTGCTCTAGGTAACTTTTGGGAGTTCAGAGTATGGTTCGGCTTATAACCATAAAATCTCTTAAGCCGAACTTTTTACTTACTTGGTTCGGCTTATAATACTTGCTCCATATAAGCCGAACAGTTCTCTGAGTTTGCAAACTTTATTCTTACTTTGATGTTTCCAAGTAAAACTTGTTTCTATCAATTCAATTCCTTTGATTTTTTAATGTGGTTCTTTGGATGTTGGTGTGGATATATGACCATTTCCCAATTTTGAACTTGGCCAAAGTATTTGAGAAAGATGTTGATTATGTTGATACAGCGCCAACTGCAGCACGGTACGCGTACGAGGATTCCAAGAAAAGGAACAAAAAGAAGTTGGTGGCAAGTTTGAGAGAGACGTTAGACCGTCTTGGTGTTGATGATGTCACTTTTCAACCATATGAGAAGGAATATGAAGAAGATGAAGTTGTTGAAGATGAGGATATGCCGGTAGGTATGTATCATGGGCCATTTAGGTATCCAGGTGGTTATGTTACATACGATCCTAGGCGAGTACTCCGTCAATTAGGATGCGTCCAAAAGGTTCCTTTGTTTGACGAGAAATTCAGGTTGTTACCAAAGAGTGGTAAGGGAACTAAAAGCACCACTTCATCTTGGGAACCAAAGTATGATCCTGATTCCACCGTTGAGTTTTGGAATAATTTAGACAATCACACATTAGATGTGTCCAAGTTAACACCTTTACTTGATGATCCATGTGAAGAGGATCCGGGCTATATGGATTGGTATAACCAAATTTCTCATCCCTTCATTATCAATAAGAAAAGGCAAAAGATAGCTGATAAGGAGAAGGCGAAGCCAATCAAGATCACCAACAAGTCTACTTCTGAAGATGTAGTCAAGGCTTTCAAGATTATGGTAAGAATGACTTCACTTTATACTATTTTCATATATTAGTTATGGTAAAAATATCTTCAACCTCACGGTTATAAGTTGTTGACAAATGAAAAAATAGGTTGTCGCGGGTAGGGAGATGTTGAAAAAAATGAAGGCCACACTTGATTGCAAAACACCAATGACCGTGGAAGAACAAAAATTCATCATCAACAAGTGGGATGCAATCATAAACAAAGGACAAGGACCCGAGGAACCAGAACAAAGGCCTACCACTAAGAGGTCTCGACAAGTTGGTGAAGGTACAAGCCAAGTTGGTGCTACCGGCCAACCCGGTAATGATGCGTCGGAAGATGAAGACCAAGGTGGAAGAAGAGGTGGTCGTGCAACTAAGAAGAGAGGTCGTGGTTAAATGCCCTTTTATGTTTCCAAGTTCCTTTTAATGTTTTTCTTAAGTTGTAAGTACACTTTTATGGTGTTGCAAACACCTTTGCTTTTAGGTGCTGAACTTTGTTTTTAATGGTGCTGGGATTGGGTTATGGACACCTTCAATTTCATGTTTTAATGAATAGCTTAACAGTTAATTAGCTACTTACTACCTGCAATTTATAAAATTCGGCTTATCATGAAATTTGAGTTATGCGCCGAATTTATAAAGTTCGGATTATCCTATAATGTTAGTTACACGCCGAATCATTTGTCCTTCAGGTTCGGCTTTCTCTATAATTTGAGTTATAAGCCGAGCCTTAAAAATCATTTTTGGTGTAATCCAATATATAGACATTGGCCACACTTAATCACCGTGTCCATAGGCTTTTGGTCATGGAATTTTTTTACTCCAAAAATGTGGCATCAGGTGCCGAGACAAAAAGGTATCCCTATGGCTACATAAACTTTGAGTGGCTATAAAATATGATTTACCATGGCCATAACTCTAAAACCGTGTCTATATGGTACTCAATATTTTTTTTGTAGTTAGCATTTTCACTATCACCATGGCCATAGGATCCTTATAGACACATGATTTAATTATATGTGGATAAAGTTTACCTTAAAGTCACGTGAATTTTATTATAGCCGTGGCCTTTGTCATCAATTGGACACGCAAAATTCATTTTATCATGGCCAATTCATAAGTTGCAGTCACACTAATTTTTCTCAACCATGGCCATCTCTATCATTTGGACACACGAAAAATAATTTAACATGGCTAATACATGATTTGTAGTCACGTTTAATCTATGGTACCATGGCCATCCATATTTTTGGACACATGATAAACATTTTACATGGCCAATTATTAAGTTATGGCTACTAAAAATTTGTAGCACCGTGGCTAAATTTTTTCGAAAGACACATCAAGTGTTTTGAATGTAGCTATTGTTCACCTTTTGGATACATAGGATACCACAAACCATGGCGATAACCTTTATAAAATGACACAAAACGTATTCAACGTGGAAAATATTAGCTTTTAGTCACTCGAAAAAATTGCAATTTTTATCGCTCAATTTATCTTCAGGGACCTATTGGCCCCCTCTTTTATTATTTGTAGCAAAACTCACCTAAATAACCATCCATAAAAAATTAACCAAGACTACAATTAGAATTGAACCAAAATAATTTTTATTCACAATATGATAAACGTCTTAATATCTGATAATTGTGCAGTAACCTTAAGATAACAAAATTTCAGAGGGAGACTTTAAAGTTTAAACACCCAAATCCTACAGTCTACGACTATTTCTCTTAATAATTAGGCTGCAATCTTGAGTCTCTTGCTGGATCTCCTAGACTTCAATTCCCCACTCTTCGTATTTGAAGGTTTCTTCTTCTTTCTCTTCTTAGTGTTTAGGTCAGCATCATGCTCATCAGTGTCTGAAAGTAGCAGGCCCTGCAACAAGCAAGTGGACGTATAAGGCAACAAACCATGTTAACAGTTATATGCTCAGGATGCATAAGGTAAAAACTTAAATGTTCTCTAGTAACTGCCTCAAACCATGTTAACAGTTATAGCTACACAAGCATATTTGTTTAAATAGATATACTAAATTAAGGAATAAAGCAACTTACAGTAGAGCAAGAGATCACAAACTCTTTTGGCCAAGCTACAACAGATCCTTCAGCATCCTCTACTGTTTTGAGATAAGTAGATGGGACTGACAAACAATGATTTTTGAATATCGATTTTTCAACCGATACTCTTACACAATCATCCTTGAGTGCTTCTCCATGTACTAACTGACCTGGCCCCGATGGAAGAACCATACCCAATGCAATGACGTTTCTCAATGAAGCATGAGCCAGTTTGTATTTGCCAATCTGCAAAACATATATGTTATATTGACATCAACAGATTCAACTATCAAAATCCAAGGGTTTAAATACCTGCGAAAAGGACATACCGTTGAAAGTTCGTATTTTAGTTGAGATTCGTTCGGAGAGTTAAGTGGCAGATGCAAGAGATTTTTGTTTGTTTTTTCCAGACTGCAAACAAATATGCTATATTAACATCAACATATGGAACTCTCAAACCACTATATTTAAAAACCTGCAAAAAGAATTTAGACTAGTTAATGAAATTAATGTTGATAATAATACTAAAACGTGTAATATACAACCTTGCATTCAGAAGACAGCCTCCACTCTACGAAGTTGTCAATTGTTCTTGGTTCAGCAACACACGATATTGTTTAGGAATTGTATTGAGTTTAACAAGTTTACCCAAATTGGGGACTATAAACTTTACATACAGTTTTCTTCTAGAATTGCACAAATGTTCACCGAAGTACTTCATAATTCGATTTCTCCTAGTCCCCTCAATTTCATAAAACCGCTGCGAAATACGAATTGGATGTTAATGGCGGAGCAAAAATTTGTAACAAATATAATATTAACATTAAATATAGAATCAGTATACACATACCACTAGTTCTTCCAATAGCTTATCCCTCAACTCTGTCTTTACTTTCTTCCAGTTCAAGTGCCTGAGACCTACGTCTCGACGTACTATTACACCCATGTAATTAGCAATTTCAGATTTGCACTTCCCCTTAAAATGATCCAACTTATCAAATTCTATAACACGTTTCTGGCCATTCCAATTTTTCTTTAGCTTCTTTAGCCTTGTTAGACCTCGAACATTGTTCTCTTTAGACTCTATTTTAGTCTTTGGATCCCCTATGTCTTTTTATAGTTTAAAACCCCACAATAAGAGTAAATCTGGTGTAAGAGCAAGCTCATTTTATTTAAGTCCAAAATAGAAATCAGGCTAGTATAACATGTATAACATTACCAAGATGTTCAGAACTTTCAGAAGATTCATCATCAGAATTGGAGCTACTGCTATCAGAACTGAAGCTACCATCATCACTATCTTCGCTTTCATCCTCTTCTCCATTCTGCAAGGCTAGAGCCTCCAAGGCTGCAGTCTCATTGCCAGCATACTCATCATCATCATGATCTGGATCCCAACTCGAATTCTTGTGTGTAGACATATCAGAAACTGCATATACATGAACATAATTAAGAAGATTTACGATTGACCCAAATATAGAACTCAAACATAATACCTAGATGTCCAACTATGGTACGGGATACTACTAACTTTGTACAAGATCCTATACATTAAGTTTTCCCTAATTCTGACTTCCATACAAGATAATATACGTACATAACAACAATACGAGAAACATAAACTAAGACAAACATTCTATCCTCGGCTTATCCACATGGAAGTACTCACTCAATCCAAACATATTATTCGCCTTCGCTTTCTTCGGCTTCAGCTGCGACAATTGCACCTGATACTAAGAGAGAAAATAATGAGAACATCTCAATGGAAATTTACACATTAAGACTGAAAATTATGAGCACATCTCAATTGTAACATCAAAATCAAATTGAACATACATAACATCTAGGTCATTAGGGAATTAACCATCCACAACAAAACCATGAAGAGTAAAACCCATAGTATCAAAAGAAAATTTTCTTAACTTATAACTATTTTACCCAAGATATAAAAAACACCGAAAATGCATTTACAGAATTGTAATTAAGTAAAATCAAATTTGAGAATTATACCTTTAAGAAAACCACAATCTGATTCAGATAAGTTCCCTGTCAACAGAAATTAAACCAATTAGGAATTAAAAAAAAATCAAGCTTAGGGTTCCCTTTCTAGCTGAAGAGAAATCCAGAAGAAAACATACCTAAGTAAGATGAAGATGAAATTCGATGCAATTTCTTTACCAGTTTAGGGCTCTTTATATAGGCGGACAGATTCACAGCAAGCGGGAATAATCCCTCCCAAAAGGATTTTCTTTTGATTTCATCCCTCCAAATGAAATTGTTAAGGTTCAAATCGAAAAAAATATTGACCGAGATTATTCCCACTAGATGTTCTTCTTCCATTCCTTGTCAAAATATTCTTGTTTACATCAGATTTCCATCCTACGGCGATGCTGAAAATATTTCCAAAATTGCAGACAAAATCTTCTCTGAATAACCCCTAATTTTCTGCTATATCAGATTCCGAAGAATTTTTTCTTACCGAATATAGAGATGGGGATGAAGTGAGGAAGATACGCTAGATCTAGATTAGGGAGAAAACTCTTCTTTACATCGGTGACACTAAAGCCAGATTCTGAAGATAGAGTTTTACCGAGAGATAGGGATGAAGTGAGGAAGATATTGTTCTTGTTTCCATCGGTGACATCAAAGACATGCGTCGTTTTTTCTATTTTTATTTATATATTGCGATAAAAAAAAATTTAAGCAGCTTTGACTACAGTTGACCAATACCAATAAAAAGGGTAAATAAAATTGAAGAAAATTAAATAATAAAATTATTTTGTTATAATAAAAAATTATAATAAAAATTTAAGCAGCTTTGATTATTTTGTGAGTATAATAAAATTATATTGCTATCCAAATTTAATTAAAATTAGAGCTACAATATTTGTAACTGTTGGGGTAATTTCTGGTCTCGCTCACAATCAAGTCGGTCTTTAATTACATAATATTTTACGTTATCTGAAAGTAAATGTTATAGTGGAATTGTAATGATATCTTTTCGGCAGTTTTAATAGCGCAATTCGGATTAAAATTTTGATTATAGGTTCTAGCTTTGCACATAATTTCATTATTAATTAGTAGTTTGGTTTCAAAAATAAAAAAAAAAATGATAGTACTGAGAATTCGTCATTTCAATTATAATAAATCGATAATAATTTGAGTATTTATGATGAAAATTTGATCGAGTTGGAACGAGTAAAATTAAAGAAACTGGAATGTCATCCTTTCGAATTCAGGCGATTTGCATCAAAATTTAGTTACATAATCAAGACTCATCACTTAATTGAAAATTTGATCGAGCTGGAGCGAGTTCGAGTAAAATTAAAGAAACTGGAACTTCATCCTTTCGAATTCAGACGATTTGCATCATAATTTAGTTACATAATCAATACTCGTCACTTAATTGAAGATTTGATCGAGTTTGAACAAGTTCGAGTAAAATTGAAGAAACTGGAACTTCATCTTTTCTAATTCAGGCGATTTGCGTCGAAATTTAATTACATAATCAAGACTCGTCACTTAATTGAAAATTTGATCGAGTTGGAACGAGTTCGAGTATAATTGAAGAAACTGGAACTTTATCCTTTAGAATTCAGGAGATGTGGGTCATAATTTAGTTACATAATCAAGACTCGTCACTTAACTGAAGTTTTGATCGAGTTTGAACAAGTTCGAGTAAAATTGAAGAAACTGGAACTTCATCCTTTCGAATTCAGACGATTTGCATAATAATTTAGTTACATAATCAAGACTCGTCACTTAATTGAAAATTTGATCGAGCTGGAGCGAGTTCGAGTAAAATTAAAGAAACTGGAACTTCATCCTTTTGAATTCAGACGATTTGCGTCATAATTTAGTTACATAAACAATACTCGTCACTTAATTGAAAATTTGATCGAGCTGGAGCGAGTTCGAGTAAAATTGAAGAAACTGGAACTTCATCCTTCCGAATTCAGACAATTTGCGTCATAATTTAGTTATATAATCAAGACTCGTCACTTAATTAAAAATTTGATCGAGATGGAGCGAGTTCGAGTAAAATTAAAGAAACTAGAACTTCATCCTTTCGAATTCAGACGATTTGCGTCATAATTTAGTTACATAATTAATACTCGTCACTTAATTGAAGATTTGATCGAGTTTGAACAAGTTCGAGTAAAATTGAAGAAACTGGAACTTCATCTTTTCGAATTCAGGCGATTTGCATCAAAATTTAGTTACATAATCAAGACTAGTCACTTAATTGAAAATTTGATCGAGCTGAAACGAGTTCGAGTAAAATTGAAGAAACTAGAACTTTATCCTTTAGAATTCAGGCGATTTGGGTCATAATTTAGTTACATCCATGGAGGATTCCCGTTTCTTCATTTTTCGTCAAACTCGTCCGACTTGATCAAAATTTTAATCATAGTGTCGAGTTTTGATTATGTAACTAAATTTTACCCAAATCGCCTTAACCCTTTCCCACTCGGTCGAGTAATGATCATATAACCAAACAAATTACAGAAATAGATGAATCAATTATTATTTTACGGATACATGTATTGAAAATGTCAATTTGCTAAAAATAATCACGAAATCTAATATGAGGTAATTCCTTATCGACAAGTTAAATATTACAAATTTGAATCACAATGGAGGTTCTGTAAATTGATCCACATTGCAAATTTTTGACAACCTTCATTCTTCACCCAATTCGCCAACATATATCAAATGTGATCCACATAGTATTTATTCGACCAATAAGAATCACATATGCAATCATAGAATGCATACGGATTGCCACCTCATCATAAAGGTAAACTTGCCGCCACAATTTCGTTTGGCGCCCAATAATTTTTAGGGGAAAAAACATAGCGGCAATTTTGGCGCGCTAGTAACAATATTTGGGCTTCTCTATTCGTCTTCATCACGTCTCTCCATAAACCGCCAAACCAAGCAGCTTCGGAAGCTCCGTATTTTTTTTTATTTTTTTTTATTTATCAAAAACATCTCTTTCTTGAAAAGCCAAAATCTTATGCCTGGTTTCTAAGTCAAAACTTACCTTCTTCATATTTTCAACTCTCTGCTTTTCACTTTATTGCAGTTTCTCCTGGTGGTTTCATCTAAGGTCTCTTCTTGTTAGTGATTGCGATTTAGGGATTTTTCATTAATTTTTCTTAGGAATTTTTATTTGTTTGGATTTTGATGAATTAGGTTTCGATTCTCTTATCTATTTGTATTGCTAATCAGGCTTTGTTATGTTTTATATTATTTGGTCTAATTCATTATTAGGGTTGATGCTTGGATTTCATTGTCTTCCAAAAGAAATATTTAATAGATTAATTTGTTATTCAAGTTCTGGCTTTTCAGATGTATGTTAAGATATAAACCAATCCATGATAACAAAAATTGAATTTTATGTAATTTAATTGAGTTTAAATGGTACTTTGTTTTGAAAGTTTTGTCTGTTCCGTTGGCTTGGCTCTAATGAATCTGAATGTTACTTTTCAATTTTAATCACTTTTGATTGATCTGTCTATGTTGCTTTTGGAAACAATGCTACCTTTTTATTCAAGGATGAAGATTTACAAGAGGTTTCCACTGGAAAATGGACTCTCATCTTGTGTTTATCAGGAGGTACTGTGAAGATTTTCTTATTGCAATCGGGATTCGTTAGTAATCCAGGAAATGAAGAAACCATAGATGTAAGGTGCAATGCTATTTCAACCTATGGTTAAGAATTTGAATACTGTGATTATCGATTTTGCCGATATAGATGCAGTTGGTATCCAGTGAATATATTCAATAATACAAATGCTAAGCCTAAAAGTGCTTCACTTCTTTGGAGATCATTATTCGAATTTGGGCTCAACTTTGTAGTATGGAAAGTGGTTAGAAGGTAGAGGGGCTGTGATTATTTGAGGAGTGTTGTGGACAATCTCAGCCTTTCTACCTTTTATTTTTAAAGCTTAGAACTTCTATCAATTTTATAGATCCATCTTTGCATAATTAAGTTTTTTTTTTTAATACCAAGTGCAGCTAGCATCAAAATTCTCTAGCTAATTGAAACCAACGAAATACCCGAGTTTCTTAGGTTCTCATTGCGAAATGATTTTGTTGTCGTACTGAATGATGTTATGTCAGTGCTTGTTGTAGGGAGTGTCTCAAGTAATGGCTTAGAGAAACTGGTAAGTTATATGTATAATACAGTTAAACTACAGTGTCATAGTAAGTTCGGTTTCATAACGTATTATTTTATTACATAACCATTCTATCTACTTAGCTTAGACAATATAGTCACATGACTCATATACTAGACTGTACTATGTTTTGTTTCCGCTCCCAACCATGCTGATAGAAACTCATTCTTGTCGCAGGTAAAGAAGATGTGAAAGGAGGGTGCTAATTGGGGTAAGTCTGTGTATACATCTGCAAATGATTTTTGAGGAGTTATTCTTTAGCCTTGGATTGTCATCCTCTTACATGCACTACTTTGTCATGAATAGAAATGTATAAATTGATTGAATTACATTGCACTTTGCAGGGGATGTAGATGGAGTTTACGTAGGATTTGAGTATGGCATGGAGAGAGTCCATGGTACAAGGGATTGGATAAGTCATACACTAAATGGCTGAGTCGGTGCCTTCTTTTATTCAAGTCCCGATTTTTTTTAGGTGACAAACTAAGGAACTTGTGTGTCTGAATGCAGTAACTTCTTCCACCGCCAATTCAGTCTTGCTTTTAAGCAGTAGTACATCTGAATGCTCTAAAAGAGGTTAAATGTTGAGTTATATACTAGAAGAGGCCAAGTTTTGCTCGAAGTGGCTCACTTTGACTTGAATGTTAAATATTGATTAATATATTAGAAGAGGCCAATTTTTTCAGTTTTTTGTTTTCTTTTTTTATAGAAATCCCAGTCTTTTATTTTAGTCGTTATCAAAATTATGCGATGGTAGCAGACTATTTTGAAAAGATTGTACATGTGCTCGTTGTCTTTCATTGTACTGCTTATTAAAACCAATAGCTGCCCTTGTTGTTGCATGATGATTTATTTTTCTGAACTTCACATTCTCTGTTGTTTTTTTTATGTTACAATGAGTACCACATACTTTAAAATGGATTCATCATGTGTATGTGATCCTGTGCAGTTGTCTAGGTAGTTAAATATCTCTTTTGTTGTCTTCCGCTACTAGATGCTCTCTAAGTTTGGATTTTATTGTATTTTTTGCTTGATGTAGGGATATACCATATTATGAGAATTTAGAAATGGAGCAACTGTGACAGTTGATGTTCTCAAGAAACAGGGAGTTTCTACCGGACTTCCTAGTTACCAAATACCCTATTCTTCTTGTACAGTTCGTGGTGCATCGAGTAGTAATCCACAGATATTTTCTAGGAAAATGTTTGAGGTATATTGAGTTGAATGATATTCTTTCTGCTCTCATTTTTCTTTTTCCTTTGTCTAGTTTTGGTTGTACTAAATAGTTCATCCTTGAATATTTGCTTATTTTGGGTAAATGTGAAATCTTTCAACTTATCCAGATATATATTAGAAGTTACCCATAAGGAACGTATTTCATTTCTTTTTATCCGGATGATATTTTCCAGTCAAGAAACTTGTCGCTAGGGCTATCTCAATTGAATTTTATAAGTTTATTTCTTATCATGCCTCCTATAAGATCCTGAATGGCCACATCTTACTGTTTGAGGGTCTTTGCTCTGCTGTTTTAGCAAATTGTATGTCTGAATGATGTTATGTATAATTTCTACTAATCCAGGGAACAAGTTTTTGTGAACCTGTACATGGCTTAATGTTGCTGCTCTTTTGCATTAAAGATGGATTAAACGCCAGATTGGATTTGGTGCGTTTGGGGTTCAAACTGGTTGCAACCTAAGTCAGATGTCAAAGGAACGATATGTTAATCTTTTGTCATGTTTTCTTAAAATGTATCCGTTTCTAAATTGTAAATGTTTAAAAAACCATGTATTATGGACACATAAACAAAAAGTGGCTAAATAAATATCTTTTCGTCACGGGTTGATAATTGTGTCTATTGCAAACCTACACATTTGACACATACATAATTCCTAAATGTGGCTATATTCGCATTTATGGCTACATGTGATGGGATTTGACTGAAAAGTATGGCTAAACAATTCCCTATGGCTACAGTTGATGGGTTTATGATTAAACCCATGACCAAATGGTGCACTATGGCTACAAGGTAACACAAAACGTGGCTATAGTTATGTTGATGACCAGTAGCCACGCAAATAACCCAAAACGTGGCTAGGCTGTAAACCAAAAAACATGGCCAATGTGAAGGTTTGTACTAGTTCAGCTTAAATCTCACCAATATGGTGAGCCGAATCTGTAAAAAAATTTAAATTTTTTTAAAAAATAGCCGTTACTTATATAGGTTCGGCTTATGTTCTAAAATTTCTATAAGCCAAACTTTTACCTTTTTTCACGAAAATCTAGGAACGACTCTTTTTTTGAAAGATATAGCCGTTGTAAAACTATATTCTATATATACCTACATGTTTTTTCATATTCTTAACCATATATGCTCAAAAAATGGCACCCCCAACTCCTAAGTTTACTCTAGAAGAAGATTTATCTCTTTGTACTAATTATGTAGCATACTATCCAAAGAAGGGTGAAGAACGACGAGTAAATGGCCTGATGAGTATGTACTACTTGGTTAGAATTCATGAAGCCTTCAGCACGGAAACAGGTAATCCTCACAACCGGGAAAGTGCGTCCTTGTTTTGCCGAATTAAAAGTATTAAGAAAAAAGTCACAGACTTCATAGCTTTAGTTCGGATTGTGAGTCGATATCGACTGAAAGGTGAAACAAACTCTGAGATTGAAGTTTGAGCTCTAGAGGAATGGCGACGATGAAAGGGAAAGAATTTCAAATACGAAGATCACTACCACATTCTTAGAAGGTTTCTCATTACCCGTTTAGGATATTAGAAATTAATTGCAAGCCTACTATGTAGCAGGGATGTAATCCACAATTTCTATGAATTTGAAAAGTCTATTTGGAATGATATAATAATTCTTGTGTTCATGAATCATGAAAGGTTCGGTTTTTTTTTAAAAATATACTACAAGCCGAACCTAGCAAAGTAATTCTGGTTTTTTAAAGTTTTTAGGTTCGGCTTGCAGTGAAATAATATTATAAGCCGAACCTGACAAAAAAACTCTGGTTTTTTTTTGTCAGGTTCGGCTTATAATACTCGTTATGTGATAAGCCGAACCTTCTCCTGTGTTCATGGTTCCAGTTTGCAGAAAAAGACACGTTTCATAACTAAAAAGTAAATCATTCAAGTATTTCGTTTTGATGGGTACATGTAACTGCAATTCTAGTCAAAATATCATCCTCATCTTACACGAAAATCAAAAGACACAAAATAAACGGATAAATCCATGAAACATTTTTATGGAGATCCTAAACGAATCTCATCCTCTTCACTGACCTCTTTGTCATCATCTTCACTGACCCCATTCTCATCATCTTCACTAACCTCTTGCTTATCATCTTCATCCTCATCACTCGAAAACGTAATTACTTGTCCACTTGGAGGCTGCACATGCAAAGATTTCCAAAGATCCATTTCCGTCGCATAATTTGCACACCAATCCATCGCAAAATTATTTTCAAATCTAGTCCAAAAGGATGCACTCATCAAGGGTGGTAATGGGCAACCGGGTCTAAGTTTGAGGCCTATAAAATGACAATTTTGAACAAATCCAAGAACAAGTCTTCTATCCTTTACATCATCATTGCAAGGTTTTGTTGGAGGCACGTAATTAAAGCTACTACCCGTCCATGCTAAACAATGTACTACGCAATTGAATGTCTCCGCTATTAAAAACCTACAAATGGGCATTGCCATCCAATGTTCTTCGGTAATGATAAAATCCCCATGCAAACGACGTTCGAATGCAACGTACTCCGCTGCCACCCCTGCATCTTTTCTTGGACATGTTCTCATCATTGTCTTATATAATTCTTTGTTTTTACGTAGGGTTTGTAACAATCGTTGCCGAATATAGTTCACTTCATTTTCAGGGGGCACCGGATTATTCCCTTCCATAAAAGGACCAAGTTGCTCCGTCGTGACGTAATAACCAAAATTTCCATCACCTTGCACGTCGTCCATTGCTATAATATGCTCATGAATTATTGGCGATAGATCTTCCAAGTAGTTATCGTATATAAGATTGATAGGCCTCATATACTTACCGGACTTATCTCTTTTGGGTCCTCTCATCTTACCAATTTCATGTACGGTTCTTTTCTCCTTTATCTTAGTTTGTGAAGGATACATCTTAGCCTTCCCCTTATGGTCATTTTCTCCTTTATCTTAGTTTGTGAAGGATACATCTTAGCTTTCCCCTTGACATCCTCTTTACTATCCTTTGCTTGTGACGGACAATCATTATCATTCACCTCTTTGTTACTTGTTTCTGATTTTTGAAAACTCGGACGACCTCGTTTTTTTTTTTTGGAACTTTGACTTCTTCCTCCTTCATCAACTTCTCAATTTCTTTCTTTGCCTTTTCAAACCTTGCATCATGGTAGTCAACGACGGATGGATTCCTTTTATTAGCCAATAGTACCTTGTTGGCTTGTCTAGTTTGAAAATTATTCATTTTCTTACTCTTCCTACCTTTCGGGTCACTCTTCTCCGGTTCAAAAATATTTTATTGGGTGAAAGGATACATGACCGGCATCATGTTGTCCCATAGGAATTTCTTTTGAGGTCGGGACATATTCCTATACATCTCCGCCAATGTTTTCCCATTTTTCGTGTCCCATATCTCTAGATCATCCTCGTCGTCTTCGGTTAGGAGATGATCGAAGCTTAATTGTTTCCAAAAATGATCAATATCCTCAAATGGTATGATACTATCCTTGTATCGAAGTAGGTCGTGGCGGCATGGAAGTCCCATAGATTTCTTCATTGTACAAACACACTCTTCCTCCAAGGTGGCGCCTAATGTCTTAATCAAATCCACTTCTTTCATCAACAAGTCGATGCATAGATGGGAGACTCTATAAGTTAATTCTCGTAGCCAATTAGTACCATAATTCTTGTGTCTAAACATAAGGTCAAGCTCGAACGCGGCTTCAATTCTCACAACATCACTTTTGAAATATTCATCAATTGCATCAAAAACCGTGACAAAAGTGTCAACACAACCAAAAAGGTTCTTCTTCAACCGATAATGAGCCGAATCTGCCATACTTGTGGCTTGGTTGTCGAAGTGTTTGTGCCGATATGTGAAACAACTCACGAACCTTTCTTTATTAGGTTCCAACACATCTTTGATCAAGTAAGTAATGACATCGGGGTAGGCGGTCTTCCAATGCTTAATAAGCATTTTAAAATTTTCTTCATAGACATCCTCGGTGATTGACCATATCAAATCTTCCCATTCTCCTTGGAAAGAAGCCCACAACATCTCATTATGTTCATAAGCTTTCAAGAATTCCTTCTTTTTCTTTACTCGTGTCTCCAACGGTAGCTTAGCAATATTCTCTAATTCTTTCAACTTAAGTGGTTAAATTATCGGTTGGGATTTTTCCCTCACATTGCACCATATGTGAAACGTACAAAGAAAATTGAGTACATCCGGAAATACCTTCTTAATAGCATACATCAACGATGAATCTTGATCGGAAACGAACACTTTAGGAAGAGCACCCTCCCGGAAGATTAACTTCAATTATTCTAACCCCCAAACATAACTCTCTTTCTTCTCGTTTTTCATGAAACAAAAAGCCACGGTGAACGGTGCCTTTGTCGAAGTATGCCCCACAATGTTCATCAACGGCATCTCATATTTATTAGTCGTGTACGTGCAATCCAATATAATAACTTGTGGAAAGCATAGAGCCAATTGGGCGCATTCCGGGTGGGCAAGGAAAAGGTGTGTGACTTGACCGAAGTCATCCAAATTCTTTTGGAAAGCGTAGTTATTCTTCACCCCTAACCACATTACTTGTTGCATCACCATCCTACCTTGCAAATTGAGTCTTCTAATCTTTTGTCTTGCATTGTAGATAGTTTGCATAGTCGACTTGTTATTCTTGTTGTCCGCCTTCAATTTGCTAAGAATCCTAGAAGGTGGCAAACGTGCTCGTGTCATTTTATCCACTTCTAGCATATCGTCGGGTTTGAGTCGCGCTACTTTCGCATGTCCATGAAGGTCTTTGGGACGTGGGTGGTTATGATGACAATCCATATCTTTATTCATTATCCAATATTGATCTTCTTTCTTCATGGTCTTATTCTTGAGGTTGAAAACGATCTTTAAAGGGCAATTTCTTTTCTGCGTCTTCGTCCTATTCTTTCTCCCGGTCTTCCCAACATATACGGTACCCTTTTTAACCTTGCTAGCGCCGGTTCCACTACGCTCACAAATCATTTCAAACCGATCCCATCGGCTTTGTTGTCCTTTAACTAGTACACAATTTACCTTCATCGCATGTTCCTCAAGCCAATCAAGAACTTCGGGTTTAGTTTTCCATGTCTACGTTCATTCCAAAACAAATAATTTGTAAGAAAAACTTTGGAATATTCCGACAACATTAAGGTGCTCAAAAAGTTCTTACATACCAAATCATTTTGGAAGTGATCCTTGGTATCCTCGTGAATCATGTCTACTGGATCAGGTTGATTTTCCATGGGTCCAACCACGATCTACAAAGAATATCACAAGGTTAAATACTAGAAAAGAATTATAATAGCAAGGTTCGGCTCATTCGACAATCATATTATGTGCCGAATCATGAACATTTACAGGTTTCGGCTTATATGATATTCTAAATATGTGTCGAACCACACTCAATATTTTAACCCAAAAATTAACAAATTTATGTTCGGCTCATACTATAATGAAATTATATATCGAACCTTAAACATTTAAAGGTTTCGGCTTATACGCTATTATCAATATAAGCTGAACCATTAATTTTCTTATTCGGGGTTATGCAGGATGTTGTTCGGCTTACCATGAAACTTTCATATAAGCCGAACTAGTGTGTAACAAAAGGATGAGAATTGAAAATTATAGGTTCGGCGCATGCTGTAAAAAGATTCAGTGAGCCAAACCGTTCATCATTTGGTTGATTCGGCTCATAGATGTCAGCCAAACCTAAACCTGGTTCGCCGAACCATGAAGCAAAAATCCAAACTTTTGATAATTTGTAGCTATAGAAGTGAGATTGAGCATAAGATAGAAGTATACCTGTGTATTAGAAGCAATGGGTTCCTCATATATGTACTCATCATCTGGATTTGGCTCATAAAAATCATCATCTTGAGTTTGTGTTTGAGTTTGAGCTTGAGTTTGAGTTTGTGTAAAATCATTCTCATAATCTAAGAAATCAGCCATTTGGGAATCATTGTTGTAGTTGATATGTATTTTCCTAGGTTTTTTATATAAATTATGACCCTCCTCATCCTCCATTGAATCAAGAATAAAATTTTCTCACTTTCTCCTTCTCTTTTTCTCCTTCTTAACCAAAATTTTGATTTTTTTTCTCACAATTTTTTTCATCTAAACAACCTATATAATTCTCAAAATATCTTAATCACTAATCAAAATATTTAATCACTAATCCAGATTACTAACACTAATACGTGTAGGATCAGATTCTCGCAACAATTGTGTCTCAGCGAAATTATCAATGGAATTGCACAATAGCGTCGCAGAACAGTTTCAGAAAACAACGTCAGCAAATATCATGGGAAAGATGTGATAGTCTTGCGAAAATTAGAGAGCTTGCGAAGTTAACATTTATAAGGTTGCGAGAATATCGCGAACCGTATCCGAAAATAAAGGACAAATTAGCTGTCATCCACTATGTATTTCCTTATAAATAGTCATTCGAGTTGTAAAGGAGAGGGAGATCTTTTTTGAGTGAGAGATAAGTAAATAGGAGAGAGAAAATTGAGAGCAGAGATCATTCTTGATATTTTTATTTTTGTTGTAATAATATTCAGAAATTAATCAATAAAATTAAGAGTGTAAACCTAAAAATAGGCTAATCAATGATAAAATCATACGAGGGGTGTATTGTAGGATTTCCTGCAACTACAATACGTAAAGGGTAGATTTTCCATTTAAAAAAATTGGGTTAAGGGGATATTTGATTTTGCTATTTCACAACCCTTTTTGTCTTTATTGAGTATGTCTTGAAATATTTTGGTATGCCCAAAATCAGCGTTCATTCAAAATGATAGATTTGGTCTTTGAGATTCTATTGCGCATTGTGTGCTTTGTGGTTAACCATTAGCCGAGAATCATTTGTAACTACATTGAAATATGAAATATTGGCCAAAATCGTTGGATACAGATTGAAATTTGAGTTTTGACTGTCAATTTCCACATCTTAGCTAAACTAGCTAGTGTTTCGTTTTAGCAAAATCCGAATATACTGTTTCCGTTGGTCAATTTCCCTATCATTTACAATGTTGACATGAATTTTTGATGTTTTACCCTAATGAAACTACTGAAGTTATTGATCTTAATAACTTAAATTTTACATTTAGAATCTTTGCACTTATAAATCCATTCCGACATGAAGATGTTACACAGCAGAGTTCAAGCGTCTTTAATCCCATTTAGATCTTCTTTATAAAAACATTTACTTGTATATTTCTAGTAGAGCTTAAGGACATGAAAGTATATCCGAACAAAAATTTAACACCATCAAACACCATCAAATTATAGCGATTCTTGCAGGTGGAAATCCATTTTTTCACCTACGATGGCTTATAGACCAACGCACATATTCAGTTTCCGTCTACGATGGACTTATAGACCAACGCACATCTGCCGATTATAAACTTTGTGTTTTTTTTTGTAAAATATCTAAATGTAAGAATCGTCATATATAAAAGTCCATAAAAGACAGCTTTTTCACTTACCAATCTGGCCAAAAATGAACAATAATCGAGTGTTGTTCATGATGACGTCCGCCGACTCCGGTTCATGTATTTTCGGATAACCAAAATTTGGTGGTTGGTTACAATTGGCTGGAAAAAAAATGTGAATTTTGAAAATATTTCCATGTTTCGATGATTATCAGAACATATACCTGCTCGATAAAAGCATAATGATCTTCATTTTCCACGCGTGATTATTGATTTTCTAAATAAAATCTTAAATTAATCTTTGGGTTAATTACATGTTCTTTATCATCCAAGAAATAACCCAAATCGGTAAGTCGAACTCGTTGGCGAAATGTAAATGCACCCACTTTTTTATCTCTACTAAAAAGTCACAACCCCTAATTTTTCTATTGCTCTTTCTCTTCGCGATCTACTTGCAGTTGATATCCTTATTTGTTTAGGGTTTTGATTATCTTGATATTATTTATGTATTTTGATGTTTTTGTTAATCTTGTGAGCGAACATGCAATCACTATTTTGATTTGAATGAATTGAAATTTGTTGATTGATAAAAAAAAAAAAAGAATAACTAATAAAGGCATATTAGTCATTAACAAAAATAATTAGATAAATAACATTTCAAATTACTTGAATGTCACCCGATTTTGTTTTCGTGGTAGGTCTCAAATAAATGGGGTGGAACGGAAGCCTAGAATTTGACAAATGTTGGGTTTCCAAGCCCATTTCACCTAACTTGCACCCCCGAATTTTGTTTTTGCTCCCCCTTAATAAGATGTCTGGCTCAGCCCCTGGCTTGAAAAGAGTAAAAGATTAGAGGATAGAGATTTAGAGCGTGCAATTGTGCATGTTTATATTTAGAGATGTGGAGACTTTGAACCTTTTTTTTTTTTTTTTTTTTTTTTTTTTTTTTTTTTTTTTTTTTTTTTTTTTTTTTGCTGGAACCAAAAACCACAAGATAAAATAACCTTGGAATTCGAAAAGACATCGTTAGCTCATATCGTATTCTTATGGATCTTCTTACCCAAAAGACACTTCCAAGTCGTGCATACAATCGAAATCCATATCTCCCAATTCTTTATTTAGCCGTCTGAGTGCTACCATTATTAAATCCGTAAACACATAATTAATTTTCCTAAGCATTTACGAAGGGGTCGTATATCTGCAAGATATGTATTCTTCTTCTTCTTTTCTTTTTTTTTCTGTTAGAGAACAACTAGCAAGTACAGTAAAACGTGTCTAACACAACGGGGAAGAGTTTTTCCCCGTCGTGTCATTGTCTGCAAGATACGTATCCCAAAATTGAAATTCTAATCTGATTACATATCCAGATTGATACTTCCAGACTGTAGATTTTTTTTTTTAATTAAAGAAAATACAGCTACAACTTGATGTTGAATTTCGAACATATGTTTATCGTGGGAATTAAATAGATACTCCCATTTTCAAGAGTATTTTAGGGTCTAATTTTTGGCATATCTAACTGCATATACCTCACCTGGTCTATAATCCGGTTGCTATATTGTTCCACCATCGAGATCCCAGGCGCACAGTCTAAAAAACACTTTCCATAGTGTCATTGTCTGCAAGATACGTATCCCATAGTGTCATTGTCTGCAAGATATGTATCCCAAAATTGAAATTCTAATCTGATTACATATCCAGATTGATACTGCTAGAGTGTAGAAAATATAAAAGAAAAATACAGCTACAACTTGGTTAACTAAATATGTAGAATCCCGGACATGTATCTTTTAAGTTTTTACTGTCTAGTTTTTGGTAATGGGGCAATTCCAACTGCATATACCTAACCTGACTCAGTCTGATGAATCCAGTTGCTATAATGCTCCCAATGGGATCCCAGGCGCACATTCTATCGCCCAAGTCGCTTGGAGTCTAAAGAAAACACTTCCCAGACCAGAGCAGCTTGTGTTCTGCATGGTGTTTCATACAACTCTTACAGACTCACCCACAACATATGCAAATGGACCACATAACCTCTAGCTAAAATGCCTATAAAAGATTATTCAGTTGCAACTACAAGTGTAGAAGGAAAGGAGATGCATGCTTTCAATGAACATACATCCCGTTAGGAAAGAGAGAAAGACCTGTTAGGAAAGAGAGCCTTTCTTAACAACCTGTTAGGAAAGAGAGAAAGACTCAAAGAAGTAGTAACAGGAGATTGTAGCTAGTGAGTACGTAATGTCTCATACAACACCAAATCACACTCAAACCGTATCTGGTTGGGCAGGTCATGATGAATCTGGAAAAGTAACACCATTCACCTTCAAAAGAAGGTAACCAAAAATTTTCCATTTTCCTTTTCTTGCTAAAAAATTTAGTTTTCCGTACAAATGCATAACTACGTTATTCCGATTCTTTGTTTCTTTCAACAGAGAAAATGGGGTGAACGATGTAACTATTAAGGTATTATACTGTGGCATTTTCCATACAGATATTCACCACTTGAAGAATGACTGGGGTATCACTAGATATCCTGTTGTCCCTGGGTATGTACATGAAGCATTCTAAATATTTATTGGCAATTTTATTATGTCTGATCTTTGATATCTTATAAATTCCTGGTTTAGAACTCTAGATGATATCATCTGCGATCTGACCTTGAATATAATTTTTGCTTCTTTTGTGGTGCAAAATACTATTAATTCGTCAACTGTTACAAACGCAGATCTGCAACATTATTTAACTTTTTTTATGGCATAAATTAACAAGTTAATCAGTTGAATTACCGTAGGCATGAAATTACGGGTGTGATTACCAAAAGAGGGAGCAATGTGAAAGAGTTCAAAGTTGGAGATAAAGTAGGAGTTGGATGTTCAGCATGTTCCAATATTGCGAAAAACATCAGTTTACTTACAATGGCATCTTCTGGGATGGAAGCATCACCTACGGTGGTTACTCCAAAATGCTTGTTGCTGACAGAAGGTATATCCCTGCCAATTTCTTACTTTCCTGTTTTCTTACACTAGAATCTATATTTATCATTAGATTTAAACTGTTTTGTGATGTTGGTTGGATGATGTTGCCAAGGTTTGTGGTGCACATTCCAGAGGGCCTACCAATGGATGCAGCAGCGCCATTGCTGTGCGCAGGGATAACAGTGTTCACGCCATTTAAAGACTACAACTTACTTGAAGGCCCAAGTAAGAAGATTGGAGTGGTGGGGCTAGGTGGCCTCGGTCATGTTGCTGTTAAATTCGGCAAGGGTTTTGGCCACCACGTTACTGTTATAAGTACCTCTCCTTCTAAAGAGGTTGAAGCTAAATTGCACCTAGGTGCCGATGATTTCATTGTCAGCACTAACACAAAACTAATGCAGGTTATTCTTTATTTGCTCTCGGTCTGGCTTTCTCTTATAGTAGTTATAGGGCATTCATATGTTATTGCTGTCGTCTAATTGCTGTGTATTGTGATAAAATATAGGCAGGGAAGAGGAGTTTGGATTTCATAATTGATACAGTTTCAGCTGTGCATCCATTAGGCCCAATCTTAGAACTTCTGAAAGTTAATGGGACTTTTATCCATTGTTGGTGCACCTGCTGAACCAATGGGCTTTCCCGCCTTTCCTATTATTTTTGGTAACAACTTACAGCTCGCTAATTGAGATGTTTTAGTCTTTGGAGAGTTATACTTATGATTGATTACAGGGAAAAGATCCTTGACCATCTTTAACAATAAACTCTTATGATTGATTACAGGGAAAAGATCCTTGAGAGGTAGCATGATAGGAGGTATGAAAGAGACGCAGGAAATGATGAATTATTGCGCCGAGAAAAATATCACCTGTGACATTGAAGTTGTGAAGACAGATCAGATCAATGACGCATTGGACCGGTTGGCTAGGAATGATGTTCGCTATCGCTTTGTTATTGACATTGCTGGTGCCAAGAGTTGCATGTAAATCTGATTTTCCTGTGTGTGCACAAAAATGAATTTGGAGATCGGCTGATCCTACTTTACCCATTTGATCCACCTGGGCCTTATCATTTTTCTAAGCTTTATTCACATTTAGGTGTACTGCCTACACCTACAAAGTCGAATTTGATCAAATGATTACCTCATGGTAGTCTATAGTTGAATTTTTTAATATGGAATGTCTAAATCCAACCAGGTCCGAAGAATCAAAATTTATAGTCGAAAATGTTAACAAGTTATTAATAGAAGATACTCTACCTTATTTACGGTCACAGGATATTCTCCTTAATTGACCAAAATAATAATAATATATATGGCCATTATCTCTCAAAAGAGGGTAAGGCATTATACCAAAAACTCTAACATGGTATCAGAGCTAATACCCGATCCTCTTCTTCTTCTTCTTCTTCACCTACTTCACCAAAATCAACAATGGCAGGAGATAAAAAGACAATCCATCCGGCGTTTGCTATCAACAACATCAAAACCCTAATCCCTATTATCCTAGACATCAAACAGGATGAATACTCATCTTGGGTTTTTCTGTTTGAACTCCATCTTCAAGCTCATCGCCTTGTTTTTCTCATCAATGAAGACAAACCCCCTGCAGATGTTGACGCCGACACCGTGCTCCAACTCGACGCTCTCTGTCGACAGTGGATGTTCTCCACCATGGCCAAGGATTTAATGCTTACCGTCCTCAAATCTGGCAAAACTGCTAAAGAGCTTTGGGATCATCTTAAGAAACTCTTTCAAGACAACAAAGGTAACCGCGCTGCGACTCTTGAACGTAAGTTTGTCAATCTTAAGTTTATTGATTGCAATAGTATTGATGATTACTGCGATAAGCTAAAATCCCTGTCCGATCGATTACTTGATCTTGACTTTCCCATGGATGACAAACGCCTTGTGATCCAACTTGTCAACGGCCTTCCGGAGGAATACAACACGGTAGCCTTTTTTATCCAACAATCAATGCCGACGTTTGATGCCGCTCGATCCCAGCTGCGTACCGAAGAGATTCGACGCTCCCAACAGCAATCACAGTCTGCACCTACGGCTCTTGCAGCTGCAACTCCAACCACAGATCGCAACAACCAGCGCTCACAGCGTGGTGGTCATGCCAGACGTGGTGGTCATCGTTCATCTGCTCCAGCCACCGAACCACCCTTGCTGCCAACACCTCCGTCCCCTTATCAGCTCTACGGTGCACCTCATCCTACGTACAACCTCCACTGTCCACCACAATGGGCAGTACCACCTTGTCTGTATCCTACAGCACCTCCGGCAACACATTGGCAGCAACCTTCCAGCCGCGGTTCCTTCCACGGTCGTGGCCATTCTGGTCAGTCACGCGGTCGAACATCTGGCGTTGGACGTGCACAGGCATACCTTACTCCATCCACGGAATATCTTCAACCAAGCGACATTGCCGAAGCATACAGCTCCATGAGTTTATACTCACCTGACGATGCTTTCTATATGGATACCGGTGCTACATCGCATCTCACTGCGGATTCAGGTACTTTGAATACTGTTTTTAACACTAGTAATATTCATTCCATCTTAGTTGGCAATGGTCACAGTATTCCAGTCACTGCCTCCGGTACCAAGTTCATAGATATTCCGTCCCGCACCCTAAAACTCAAAGATACTCTTGTTGCTCCCGACATAATCAAAAACTTGGTTTCTGTTCGTAAATTCACCACTGATAATCATGTGTCTGTTGAATTTGATCCGTCTGGTTTTTCTGTGAAGGATTTGAATTCGAGGAAGATTCTCCTTCGATGTAACAGTTCCGGGGAGCTTTATCCTATTACTGCCTCTGCCGTATCACCTTCAACATCGTCTCTGTCTCATCCTATATCCCTTGCCGTGTGCTCTCATGACATTTGGCACAGCCGTCTCGGCCACCCAGGGAAAGCTATCTTAGATAATTTACGTGCAAACTCTTCCATTCAATGTAATAAAACTCAGTCTACCAAACTTTGTCATTCTTGTCAAGTTAGTAAACATGTTCATCTGCCATTTTTTGAATCAAATTCTGTTACCTTTGCTCCTATTGATATCATTCATAGCGACTTATGGACCTCACCATTACATGTTGAGACCGGTTTTAATTACTATCTTATCTTGTTAGATGACTTCACAAATTATCTATGGATCTTTCCTCTCAAATTAAAATCCCAAGTTTATACCAAGTTCTTGGAATTTCGTTCCTTCGTCAAAACTCAGTTCGAACGTGAAATCAAATCTTTTCAATGTGACATGGGTCGTGAATTCGACAACTCATCGTTTCATGAATTTACTCAAAAACATGGGTTAGTTTTCCGTTTCTCATGCCCTCATACCTCCTCTCAAAACGGCAAAGCTGAGCGAATGATTCGTCGTGTCAATGACATCACTCGCACACTTATGTCTCATGCATCTATCCCTCCCAAATATTGGGCCGACTCCTTACACATGGCCGTCTACCTCCACAACATTCTTCCTTCCAAAATCCTAAATTTCTCTTCTCCGGTGTCCATTCTCTATCAACGTCAACCAACCTACTCTCATATCCGTACTTTTGGTTGTCTTTGCTACCCCAATCTTTCCGCTACCACTACTCATAAGCTTTCTCCTCGTTCTACTAAGTGTGTTTTTCTTGGGTTTCCAACCCATCACCGTGGCTATCGATGTCTATCGATGAGTTTATTGCTATGTTAAAAACTAACACTTGGGATCTAGTACCACGACCTATTGGATCTCATGTTATTCGTTCCATGTGGTTATTTCGTCACAAGTTTAATGCAGATGGTACATTGCAGCGATACAAAGCCCGTCTTGTTGCCAATGGTAAATCGCAACAGGTTGGGGTTGATTGTTTTGAGACTTTCAGTCCGGTTGTTAAGCCTGCCACCATTCGTACCGTTCTCAGCATTGCCACATCAAAATCTTGGCCGATTCACCAATTGGACGTTAAGAATGCTTTCCTACATGGGGACTTATCTGAGACAGTTTATATGCATCAACCTCCGGGATTTGTTGACCCTGCTCGACCTGATTATGTTTGTCGTCTTCGCCGATCTCTTTATGGTCTCAAACAGGCGCCTCGGGCGTGGTTCCAGAGGTTTGCGACTTTCAACACAGGTTGTGGTTTTCGGGGTAGTGTTTGTGATCCATCTCTATTTATCTACCGGTCCGGCAGGGAAACTGCATACTTATTACTATATGTTGATGATATCATACTCACTGCCTCTACTGATGCTCTCCTAGCCCGGTTTATCGACCTGATGAAACTGGAATTTTCTATGACTGATCTTGGCCCGTTACATCATTTTTTGGGTATTACTGCTTCTCGTTCTTCCTCAGGGTTGTTTTTATCTCAGTCACTCTACACAAAGGACATCATTGCTCGTGCATCCATGACGAACTGCAAACCAGTAGCAACTCCGGTTGACACGCACTCTAAGCTCAGTGCTACTTCTGGACCAGCACTTTCGGATCCTACTTTATATCGTAGTCTGGCCGGAGCGTTACAATATCTCACTTTCACTCGACCGGATATCTCTTATGCGGTTCAGCAGGTATGTTTATTTATGCATGACCCTCGGGAGCCACACATGCAAGCCATTAAGCGCATTATTCGATACCTACAGGGCACTATTGGTCATGGTTTGTCTCTCTCGGTTTCGAACATCTCTGGCCTCACCGCCTATTCTGATGCTGATTGGGCGGGTTGTCCTGACTCACGCCGATCAACATCCGGTTACTGCATTTTCCTTGGAGACAATCTTGTCTCTTGGTCTTCCAAACGTCAAGCAACGGTGTCTCGCTCAAGTGCTGAAGCAGAATACAGGGGTGTCGCTAATGCTGTGGCTAAAACGACCTGGCTCCGGAATTTACTTCTTGAGTTACATATGCCGTTACAACGGGCCACTCTAGTGTATTGTGACAATGTGAGTGCTGTCTACATGTCTGGTGATCCGGTCCAACATCAACGTACAAAACATGTGGAGATTGACATCCATTTTGTTCGTGAACGGGTTCGTATTGGTGATATTCGTGTCTTACACATTCTTTCCGAACATCAATACGCTGATATCTTCACCGAGGGTCTTCCAAGACAATTGTTTATTAATTTTCGTTCTAGTCTTAGCGTTTGTTCCTCTCCCGCTCAGACTAAGGGGGTGTAATAGAAGATACTCTACCTTATTTACGGTCACAGGATATTCTCCTTAATTGACCAAAATAATAATAATATATATGGCCATTATCTCTCAAAAGAGGGTAAGGCATTATACCAAAAACTCTAACAGTTATCTCTCAAAATGACAACTAAAATCGTTAACAAACTATATCAGAAAAGAGACCTGCTGAAAAATGCGAACCAAATCCTTTAGTTTTCTCAATCAATCAGCGTGATGGTACCTGGATTTTTTGACGGTTAAAAATTCATAAGGATAGGAAACCTTCTGAATCCTCTGTTAGTACTGAAAATTCACTGCCTCACAACCTCCTATTATCTCTTGGAATTAGTTCTGTTTCAACATCTTTTGGCATTGCTGTCAAAACCAAATGTTTGGAGCCCCTGTAATAGGTTTCTTTTTAGGCTAGCATTTTTAGGGGCCACTCAAAAAGAATTAGGGGTCATTTTTTTATTCCCATCCATTGAAGAGGGTTAAGGATGTCTTAAAATAGTGAATTGTCTATATTGTCCTTCACTTTTATACTAAATCTAGACCTATATCTTTTATTTTCATAATTATATCATTCCCCTTCTTTTTCTCTTTTCCATCCATTGAAAAAAAAATTCATCGTTTTAATTTTTATTGAAACCAAAGATCGTCGATCAAACAAATTTTATGATTGATTGTTTAAAATTAAAACACAAAATTCATTAACCTTAAAGTTGAAACTTAGAACATCAAAAAAAAAAAAAGGAGTTAAACGAACGAAACAAATAAATGATAATAGTTGTGATCCAAAATTAGGATTTGATTACTTGAAATCAAAAATTTGATTCGAAATTTTTCTTGGATTTACAGTAGCAGAAAAATGATCGGTAGATAACAATCTATTTTACCTACCGATTATGGTTGATGTTCTTGGATTTACAGCAGCAGAAACATAATCGGTAGATAACAATCAAACATAATGGCAGTACCAAAATTCGAAAATTGAAGAATTTTTTTCAAAGACTCATTTTGGGGCCAATATATAATAGGAAGTTTAATTAACTTAAAATACTACCGAATATGGTACTTTTCATTTCAAAATGCCACTATATAATCGGAAGTTAAGTTCACTTACCTTACTTCCGATTGTTATAATTCCAAAATTCGAAAAATTAAGGGTTTTTTTTTTCAAAAACTCATTTTGGGGCCAGTATACATTCAGAAGCTAATTTACTACCGATTATGGTAGCACCAAAATTCGAAAATTGAATATATTCGGAGGTTAAAGTAACATAATTTACTACCGATTGTGGTAGTACCAAGGTTCAGAAATTCTAGGATTTTGGCAAAATCTCATTTTGGGGCCAATATACATTCGAAAGTTAAATTTACTACCGATTATGGTAGTTCTAAAATTCGAAAACTGAATATATTCGGAGGTTAAAGTAACATAATTTACTGCCGGTTGTAGTATTAACTACCGATTATTGAAGGGCAATTTTTCCATTACGAAATACGCGAGATAAGAGCTAGCTTCAATTTAGGTTTGAGTGGCTCTATTTTTGTCTTATTATTGGCCCCTAATTCCTTTTGGGTGGCCCCTAAAAATGCTAGGCTATTTAGAATCAGGACTTGTACAACATAACAGTGAAAATAAAATCCCAAAAGAGGAAAAAGGTAGCCCACAAGCCACAGACACAGACGTCTTGATGTATGCACATTTTAAAACTGTATAAAATAAAATAAAAAAAACAAAGAGAGAGAGAAAAATACTATTTCTTTAATTTTAGAAAAAGATCGCTAATTATTGGGGGCAAAAAAAATTGATGGAAAGGTTAAATTATATTAATTAGAAAATACAGTACAATAGGTTTACAATTTCATTTTTATCAAAAATATTGGAGTAAATGCTAGATTTCTGAACTTTTTGTTGCAAGTGAGTAGACATATGCTGAAGGATTTTTATTCTTTCTTCATTAGCAATGTTGTTCGCTACTAAATTATGCTTCCTATTTATATACTTCACCAATGCATGAGGTAAATCTCTCAAAATTATGTTGGTTTCCTGCAAAGTGTTTTCTGCTGTCCAAGGAATGTCTGTGCTTGCCTTATTAATGTTGTCTGCCAGTGTTTTGCAACCGGTGACTATTGAAACGCTTGAAAAAATATTCTCTTTTAACCATGTAACTTCCTTTAAAAAGGATTTGGTTTCCGCATGAAAAGTTGAAGACGTCCACTCTGATCCTGCTGATATGTGCATGAAAGTCTCGTGGTCCGCTGAATAAAGAATAAAGGCATAACCCATCGAGAGATCTTCTTTCTTAAAAGAAGTATAAATAAAGATTATCAAATATGTGTTTATGTCGGACCATTTAAATTCGACTGCAGTCGCCTTTTTGGGGTTTATTCCCTTTTGAATAATTTTAGGGGGAGTAGATTGCAGATATCTATTGATCTGATCAATTAGATTAATCGTATTTGGGTTTAATCTCCTGAAAACAACCGAACATCTATGTTTCCATATGAACCAAAGAATTGTGGCTATTTTTTCCGCAAATTGAGCCAAATCTGGGTCCGATACCCAACCTTTTACCCAAGAGTTAATCAAGTATGTATTACTTCTCGAAATTATATTTTCTAAAGAAAGACCGAACCAAATAGATCTAGAAAAATGACACTATCTGAGGAGATGATATTCAGTTTCCTGCTCTTGAGAATTACACATCTGGCAGTGAGGGTCGATATCTGGATTATGGGCCCTAAGTCTGGAAGAAGTTGGAAGAGATTTTTTTGTTAATTCCTAAGTAAATAGTCTTATTCTTGGCATTGCCTGAATTTTCCAAACTTTTTCCCAGAGAAAATCCATTGGTTATCATTATCTTGATCTTTCTTTACTAGAAAATTGTAGATATTCTTAGCTGAGAAATTTCCTGAATGATGATGCTTCCATCTGATTTTATCTTGCTCTTGTCTCCTTAGAATTATGGCTAGAATTTTTTACTTTGTCTTCTGGATGAAAGTATTTGTTCAGTTTTTCCTAATCCCATTTATTTTCTTCAGTTATTAGCTCTTGAACTATTTTTGGTGCTGATTCTTGTAAATTGGATGGTTGGGAAACTATATCTGCATTAGGAATCCATCGGTCTACCCATATTTTCGCAGACGCTCCATTTTAACTTACCAGAGAAAGTTCCCCTTAATCAGGTATAAACCTTTTTGGATGCTCGTCCAAATCCACGATAAGCTCGAGGTTCTGCATGCTTCTACATGGTGTGAATTTGGAAAATATTTAGCTTTAATAAGTTGGACCCATAATTGATCTTGTTTGGTAATAAGTCTACTGGGAAGTTTTTGTGAGGAGAGCTATATTGAATTGGTGAGGGTTTTTACTTCCTAGACCTCCTTGAGAAATAGGCTTGTAGATGCTGGTCCAAGCTTTGATGAACCCTCCATGTCTTTTTTATCTGTCTTTGTTCCACCAGAAGTTTCTTAGGATATGATCCAGTTGATCCAAAGTTTCTTTAGGGAGAGAAAGCACTTGCATTTGGTAGATTGGGTAGGATTGGAGAATGGATTTTATTATAACTGTCCTACCTGCTTGAGATGGGAGCTTAGATTTTCAGCCTTGCAGAGTGGAGTAATATTTTTGGTGGAGAGGCTCAAAGTTTTCTTTTCTATTCTTATCAAAGAAGAGGGGAGTACCAACATATCTATAATTTTTAGACATCAACGGGACTTTTAGAATTTTGGCTATTAGTTTTCCATGTTTAGGATGAATTCGAGGACTAAAATAGACACTGTATTTTTGAAGATTCACCATTTGACCTGTGATATCTCCAAATAGAGATAAAATATCTAGAAGGTTGTTGCTTCCCCCAAATCAACTTTGGTGAATAAGAAACAGTTATCTATTAACCACCCGAATTAATACTAATTAATCAAAGATAAATTTATTTTACTTCAAAAAATCTTATCTTGTTACATAGTTATAGGCCCCGAACTAGTCTGCCCAAAAGAAAATGGTGAAAGTACGCCTTTTTTATTAGGGATGACAAGAATTTTGAGTTTCGATCGGTGCAGATTTATAACTCCTTTGGATACAAATCTGCTTCTGAATTTTACTTCTCCGAAGTCGAAGTCAGAAGAAAAAATCAGAAGGAAACTATTTTGCTTCACAAAAAGTTAACTTTGCTACTTCAAGAAGTCGTTTTGAAATTTGACAACCAAACTAACTTTTGATTTTTCGACTTTTTGAAGTTGAAAAGCTCATGTTTGGATACAAATCCGCTTCTAACTTCTGTTTCTCCATAAGTCAAAGTCAGAAGCAGAAATCAGAAGCAAAACTATTTTGCTTCACAAAAAATTAACTTTTCAGACTTCTAGAAGTCGTTTTGAAATCTAACAGCCAAAACTAATTTCTGACTTTTCGAATTTCCAAAAGTCAAAAAGCTTCCATGGGGACAAAGTGATGTAGGACATCCATCAGATTTAGAGTTCATACTTTTATTATTATTGCGAGAGCTTAATTAATTTAGAATAGTATTTCTTATTTTTAGAAGTTATTTAATTCTAAAACGTTGTTTATTTTAGGAATTTCTTATTTTCCAAGTTTGAGTCTTAAGAGTTATTTAAATAGGAGATAAAGACTATGTAACATACATTGTTATAAACTAATATTGAGATTCTCAATTATTCATCTACTTTTCACGTTTTCGTTCTGCGTTAAGTGGCACTAGAGCTTCGGCTTACGATCCTCTTCTTCTTTCATCTAAACTTCCTTCATCCAGCACCTCTACTTATTAAGATCTCCGTATCTTTTCTTCTAAACCCTATTTTCAATTATCTTTTTAATTTCTGTTTAGTCAAAAAAAAAAAAAAAAAAAGACCGTCACTCACGTCTTCTGTTCATTGCTACTTTGATTCTCAATCCACCGTGTCAGTTCATCTCACCACTACCTTTTCTTTTGAACCCCAAATTATAAACAGAAAACAGTAAACAAATCCTCTTTCTTCTCCACCTATCTTAACAACTCCTGTCCGTCCCCAACCGGTCTCTTTGCAACCAAGCCCAATAATTACCTAAGCCCCCTTATCTCTATCCATAGCAATTAATCTAGGCCCACTACCCCATCCATCCTACTATCACGTCAACTCCCTGTTTCCGAAAACCCGAACAGTTAATTCCATATTCTTCTAACAAGTTTTTAAGTGTATTTTATCATGTTTAATTTTGACGACATATTTCGTGATATTGCAAAATCTCAACATCAAATTGCGGAATCTCAAGCAGCGACTTAGGGTCAACTAGAGATAATCTTGATAGCTTTAGTGAAGAAGAATTGTATGTATCTTATTGAATTAATAAACGAACTACACGACCAGTATATATACAGACCAACAGAGACATAAAAGGGAACTAAGACAAAAGGAAAACTAATATATGTTCCTAACATAGCAAATTACTCTTATTCTAGAATAGTCTAGAATATTCTGTTAACAACCCCTCTCAAACTCACGATATTGACTGAACTGCATTAATCATCGAGAGTTTGTCAAGAATAAATTGAAACCGGGGAGTAGATGGAGACTTTGTAAAGAAATCTGCAATCTGCATCTTCAATGGCTTCCACGGAAATGTTATAGTACCATGCACCAAATGATGACGGATGAAGTGGCAGTCAACTTCGATGTGCTTAGTCCTTTCGTGGTACACTGAATTATGGGCAATATGTATCGCACTTGTATTATCGCAATACAAAGGTGTTGGCTCAGATATAGCTACACCCATATCTCCAATCAACCAACGGAGCCAAATAATCTCAGCGGTAGCATCTGCCATTGCGCGGTACTCGGCTTCAGATGCCGATCGAGCAGGAGTGGACTGCTTTTTACTCCTCCACGAAATTAAGGAATCACCAAGAAAGACACAATAACTAGTAGTATACTTGCGATTACTATGATCACCGGCCCACCCAGCATCAGAAAAACCTCAAAGTGTAAAACTTGATGAAAAAGATGAAGGGAATAACAAACTCTGATACTGAGTTCCCCGGAGATATCTCAAAATACGCATAACAGCTGCCCAATGTACAGTAGTAGGTGAAGAAACAAAATGACTAACAATATGAACTGCAAACGCAATATCAGGTCGCATAATAGTGAGGTAAACTAGGGTTCCAACAATGGTTCTATATAACGTGGGGTCATCCGAGAGAACACCATCAGTATTAGTATATCTAGCATTCATCTCAAGGGGTGTGTCAACTGGATCAGTATCAGAAATGCAAGCCTTTTTAAGAATATCACTAACATACTTAGACTGTGAAAGAAGATACCCTTTTGGAGATGAAGCAACCTCGATACCAAGAAAAATATCGCAACGGACCTAAATCTTTCATCTCAAACTGTTGGTGTAACTGTTCTTTTAGACGAACTATCCCATTCAAATCATCACCTGTAGTAATCATATCATCGACATAGAGAAGCAATAATATTCGACCTGCAGAACTGTTTCGAACAAATAATGCTGAATCAGAAGGACTTGACTGAAAACCAAGAGAAGTGACAGTAGAGGAGAACTTGTCAAACCATGCACGAGGTGCTTGTTTCAGTCCGTACAATGCTTTTCGGAGCTTGCAAACTTCGCCAGATTTATGAGGTACACCAGGAGGGGGAACCATATAGACTTCTTCAGAAAGATCGCCATTGAGAAAAGCATTTTTCACAACCATTTGAGATATCTTCCAATTCCTAAAAGAGGCTACAGCAATAAGAGCACGAACATATGTCATTTTTGCCACTGGTGCAAAAGTTTCTTCATAGTCAATTTCATATTCTTGAGTAAATCCCTTTGCCACGAGACGTGCCTTGCATCGTTCAACAGATCCATCAGATTTAGTTTTGATCTTGTAAACCCATTTGGAACCTACTGCGTGTTTGCTGGGAGGTAGAGTAACCATTTCCCATGTCCCTGCCTTGTCCAAGGCAGCAAGCTCTACATCCGTAGCTTTTTGCCATATTGGTTGAGACATAGCCTCTTTGTAGGAAGTAGGCTCAGATAAAGAGTGAACAGAAGAAAGAAATGCAGAATATTTTGAAGAGTAACAAGAAAGACCAAAATCACTAGGAGAGTAACCAAATCTATTTGGTGGATTACGAGTACGTGGAGGATACCTTGGTGTAGTTTGATCAACAGTTTCGAGAGGTGATGTGGCAGACGGAGAAGAGGGAGGAGAAGCTTCTGCAATTATATCTTCAGGGACAAAAGAAGTCGAAGAAGTATATCTTCAACCGGAGCCTGTACATCGCTGCAAGTATCTATAGAAATAGGAACAAATGTGGGGCTATATGAAGAATCAGAGGGTGAAGTATCCAAATCACCAAATGGATCAATTTTTACTAAGTCGGATTTTTCAATAACATCAGCACGAGAAGCAATAGAACTGAAAGGAATATGTTCAAGAAACACAACATGCCGAGAAACATACATCTTTTGACCTGTAACATCATAACAACGATATCCCTTTTGATCATCACTATACCCAAAAAACACACACAAAGCAGACTTAGATGATAATTTGTTTCTTTCCCTATGAGGTTTGAGAACAAAACAAGCACATCCAAACACTTAAAGAGAAAAGTAGTCAGGAGTTGTACCATATAACTTTTCAAAAGGAGAAACACCACCAGTAAGAGAAGTTGGTATACGATTAATAATATAATTAGCAGTTAAAACAGCTTCCCTCCAATACGTTGCAGGAACATGAGCAGATAAATACAAAGATCGAGTTGTTTCAAGAAGATGTCGATGTTTTCGTTCTGCCACACCATTTTGTTGTGGTGTGTCAGTACAAGAAGTTTGATAAACAGTACCATCAGAAGGAAGAAGATCAAGAAATGAGCCTTTTTTGTACTCACCACCCAAGTCACAGTGGAAACATTTTATAACAGCAGAAAATTGGGTACGCACAAAATTACGAAAGGCACGATAAATATCAAAATATTCAGAACGATGTTTCATAAGAAAAATCCAGCAATAACGAGAGTAATCATCAATAAAACATACATAGTACCTAGAGCCCCCTTTGGTAGGAATGTGAGCTGCCCCCCAAACATCAGAGTGTACTAAATCAAAAGGTTTACTAGAAACATAAGTACCTTTATTGAATGGTAATGCTGAAAATTTTGCAAGTTGACAACCACTACAATCTGAGATATCATGTGGTTTTATTTGTCCAAGAGAGCCTTTAGAAACTAAGAATTTAAGCCGAGAAGCAGAAACATGACCTAGACGAGAATGCCATAAATAAAAATTACTAGATTTCGCGGTGAGATGAAAAGATGATAAGTCGACTGTAGAAGCATCAACATCAGGAATCCGCAACTCCACTAAAGCGTATAATCCCCCTTCTCTACGGCCTATCCCAATCACTCTCTTCGACTGCGGATGCTGAACAAGACATGTAGGAGAAAAGAAAACGTTATAACCCAAGTCGCATAGTTGGCTAACAAATATTAAATTCATTTTTAATTTAGGAATGCAATATACGTCAGAGAGAGATAATTGTGGAGTCTTAACAGAGCCACTACCGGCTAGAGGCAAGATTATACCATCAGCAGTTTCAACAGTTTGGGAAAAGGAAATAGAGATAAGGAGGACAAACTAGAGAAATCTTTAGTCATATGGTGCGAAGCACCTGAATCAAAAACCCAAAAGGAGGAGTTTATACCTGACGCATTAAATGTAGACAAACCTGCAAAAGAAGAAGTCATTGGGTTCAAAGAATGGGATTGCTGTGAGACCAAAAGCTTTTGCAACTGTTCGATAAGAGACTGCGAAGATTGTTCCTCATTTCTAGGAGTAGCATCTGCAGAAGTATGGTATTGCTTGTGAAAGGTTCCTTGCTGTTGTTTCTTCAAAATCTGTGGACATTGCGCCTTCCAGTGACCTTTCTTCTTGCAGAAATTGCATTCATCGCTAGCAGTTCTTTGTGGTTTATTGTGGTAATTAAAATAAGGCTTTCAGGGTACTGCCAATACACTTTCAGTAGGGAGAGCAAGAATCCCTTTGCTGCCAGCTTGAGATTTTAAACTTACTTCTTCGGCTAATAACTCATTAACAACAGAATCCACAGAAGGTAATGGATTACGATGCAAAATCTGACCTCTTAAGAGCTTCAAAATCATGACGATGAGCCATTAAGAACTGAACAAGACGCTGCTCTTCACGATACTTTACATATGGAGCAACCGTTTTAAGATTGGCAGGTTCGGTAAGAGCAAGTTGATCCCAATACCCATTCATTATTGAACAAAATTCTTGTACATCCCTGTCACCTTGTTTTGCTTCTCTAATATCAGACTCTAATTGATAACGTTTAGCAAAATTAGATTGCAAAAACAGAATTATTAATCCAAGTAATAATTATTAATCCAAAACACCTCTTTAGCAGTAGAAAACTTAGCTAAATGAATGCCAATGTTTAAATCAATAGAATTATTAATCCAAGTAATAATCTTAGCATTACATCGTTCCCAAGTAGCAGGTAGTTTATCATATTCTTCAGCTGTAGTTTTAGAATCAGGAATAACAATATTACTACTAACATATCCCCACATATCTTTGCCAATCAAAAAGTTTTTCATCACATAAGCCCAATATGTAAAATTACTCTTATTCAATCTAACGCTAATCGATTGCAACGAGTCATCACGTTCAGTAGCCATGTTATAGAAGAGAAATTAATTGCAGAACATAAATCAATTGAAGAAATTAGGTTTAGATATCACCTTTTGGAGAATCAATACGAGGATTTGAAACAAGGGGTACCACTAATTAGTCAGCAACACCAATAATAAGTTCACGCCGGCAGAGAAAGAAGAGAAATAGACTTCACCGATCAGAAAGAAGAACCCAGACAGAGAAGAAATACCGAAGACAGAAGGAAAAAAAAACAACAGCTTTACTCTTTTGTTTCGAAGGTAAAGATAAAACAGGAAGCAGTACTAGGGGGGCCACAGTAAGGATTAGAAGGAGAACAAGAATATCTAGCCCTTGCGCTAACCACGTTTCTCTTGCACTAACAACGGAATCAAACAAAACATTGAATTAGACCCATAAAAGGCATCTAGATGATACCATGATAGTTTTAGTGAAGAAGAATTGTATGTATCTTATTGAATTCGGTCCGCGAGTTATAACCCCAAAGGTGTCACTATCCATATACAAAAACTCCAATAAAACAAATTTTTCACAAAAACCCCATTTAATATAAACTGTCTATATTACCCTTCTAGTTTAAATCACCCTAATAAAAATAAAAATCAACCACACTTTAATTCTTATTATATTGTCACCCCCAACAAGAAATAAACAACCACCAATAAGCACCGCCGCCACCGATAACCACCGCCGCCGCCACCACCTTCGACCACCGCCAACGCCACCTTCCGCCACCGACCA
>NC_039361.1:1053139-1155441 GCF_003573695.1 Papaver somniferum
CTCGTCTCCAACCTTTTAATTCCCATATTCTGCCCATATATGTTCGATTAAGTCATCGCGCAAGCGAATATGCCTATCTTTGCTGCGCATATGACGTCGGCGTTGCTCAGCTCTAATTTGGGAAAACTCCTCACTGTTGCCTCTTAATATATTAACCGGTGTCGGGTTGCTACGATGATCATAAACATGTGGCCATTCACCGGGTAGACGCTCATCCTCGACTATCATATTATGTAAGATAATACACGTTTTCATGATATAGGCAAGCACATCTGGATTCCACATTCTAGCAGGTTGTTTGATGATTCCAAACTGTTGTTGAAGTACACCAAATCCCCGCTCTACGTCTTTTCTTGCACCCTCTTGCATCGCTGAAAATATCTCTTTTTTCCTACCAAGCGGATGTTTAAACGCCATAATAATAGTAGCAATTTCTGGATATATTCTATCACCTAGATAATACGGCATGTCATAAGAATGACCGTTTACCACATAGTTCACCGGTGGTGCTTTTCCCGTGACCAGACTTCGAAAAACATATGAACGGTTCATCACATTAATATCGTTGTTAGAGCCTGGCATACCAAAAAATGCATGCCAAAACCATAGATCATACGACACCACCGCCTCCAACACGATACTTTCGCTCCCTTTATACGCGGTGTAAGCCCCTGATTCGGCAGACGGACATTTATCCCATTTCCAATGCATGCAATCTAGGCTACCTATCATCCCTGGAAATCCTCTATCTTTGTTTTGGTTGAGCAACAACTCAACATCACCAGCCGTAGGTTCACGCAAATATTCTTTCCCATACACATTGACAATCGACTTGCAGAACCTCCGAGTTGCTTCCACAAAATATCTGTCTTCGGCTGTAACACCTTCCACTATTCTGTTAAAAAATTGTCGACGCATCCTGAATCTTCTGCGAAAAACATTAGGTGGTTGGTTTGGATACGGAGAAAAATAGTCGTTCCACAGAAGTTCAGCACCAGTCTCACGATCTCTTGGTATTTTGATACGAGTTTGAGGCCATTTAGAATTGGTAACAAGGACTCCCATACTAACGGCCATGTTATTTTGCATAATTGCTATTGAATCATCATCCGAGGAATAAAAACTACTATTAGAAGAAGAAGAAGAAGATGAAACAGAAGAACAATAGTGAGCGGTATTCTCATATGCTTCCATATTCTATCCGAATCAGAATAAGTGTGTGATTGTAAAAAGAGGTGTGTTGGTATTTATAGAGTGAGTGACGGAGATCACATGCTTCCATTTTGTAACATCTTACTTTAATAAATAAAATAACATAAAGTATTTGACAAATTTTGTAAACTGTTTGTCAGTGAGGTGTTTGTCGTATTGAAATGACTAGTCGGTGAAATTTTGTAAACTGTTTGTCAGTGAGGTGTTTTTTTTTTTTGAAATAAGCAATGTAAAGTTGAACGAACACTTACGGGCGATAATTGTTGTTGCGGGGGAATAAGAACATGTTCATCTGGTTTTCCAAGTTCGGTAGAATAGAAGTCACCGCTGTACCCAAATGTTTGGACCTCCCAATCAGGATGTGTCACATATTTTCTGAAATTAGTAACCTTTTTCCAATACTCTAAATATACTTCATACTGCACAACTTGCACCACCTCGGTTGCATCAACAAAACCGTCCGCTAGCAGGAGTTTTGCTTGGTCATCACCCAAATGCCCAATAATTACATGTAGTCTCATGGGAACAGCAAACGAGGGATGGTTTTGCCTCCAACATCTTTCTCCTAAATAAACATTATGCTGTATAACCAAAAAGGGAATATAATTGTAGTGAGTACGTTATTAATTAGATAAATAACGAAAAATAAAAAACTATGTTATTGACGATTAATATTAATGATATAATATAAAAAATCATGTCTAACTCACAACGCCATTCCAAGAAAATATCCACTCGAGTCCGACAGCTTCCTAGCAGACTTTCCCATCTCAGAACTGAGGACGTCGGTGTATGATTCCCATGGGTGCCATGTCACTTGGTCAATCGTCAGTTGATTCAGTAAAATCCTACAACGAATAATATCATTCTGACACCTCCTTCCATTCCATCTGGAAATTACAGGCCATTTCTGTTCATTACCGGTCATTGAGATGTCTGGTCGACATATTCCTAGGTATTCATACCCCCAAAACTAGTCCATAAAATTAATGAATCAAATTAATATATCCAAGGAAATAAACTTAAATGAAAATATACTTTACGTTGAAAATTAAAATAAAATCGATTACCAAAATACCTCTAATATTTGGAAGGGCCCGCTTAGTGCCTTCTGTTGTTTCCTACAAGCTTGTCGGAGACCTGCATACAATCTCGAAAAGGCACTACCGCCCCAGTCAAGGTCTTGTATTTTATCAATTTCTTTGAAAGCAGCTAACCATCCAGCATCAATATAGTTCTTTGCATTAGGAAAGAAAAATTGACCCAAAACATACATAAAAAAGGCAATTGCTATTCTATGGGCGAGGAGAGAATCTTCATTAGCCGCCACCAACTTATCTTCTTTGAAGTATGAGCTTAAATATGTAATTGTAATTGAGTTTGATATCCACGACGCGCCTCTTGTTCCCTGTGTGATATCCGGAAAAATCTTCTCACGGACATAGTCAAATTGGTATAGGCTCGAATCATACGGAACTACATAACCATCACCGATACTCAGTCCAGTTAACATGACCCAATCTAATGGCGTGAACCCCATCTCACCAAATGGAAAATGGAACGTGTTGGTTGTATCCCAAAACCTCTCAACAATATAATCAACAACGGCATGTTGGGTAACGTTACACTCTATGTTCAACAATTTTTCCCACCCCGCTTTTTCAATCAAATATTTAACTCTAGGACAATGTATTGAAATAAATTTATAATAATGAATTACCGATGCCAGACATCCACGATGTTTAAACTTAAATGTTGGTGCGTCTGAAAATGTAATGTCTTCAGTAGCGTGCGGCTTATTATCTTCCACTATAGGAAACCTCCCTAACCCGGGGACGTCGACCTCCTCAATTTGACCGGTAGAGATTAAGTTGTAATCAGCTTCGGTAGATTTTTGTCTCTTGTTGGTCTTTTGGCGACCACTAAACCTCGATATAAACTTGTTCATTCTACGCACAAACATGTTAAATACAATTTCATAATTAAAAGACCAATCCACGAACCATAATAGACATAAATTTAACCGAACAAAATTTCAACATCATAAAATTCCATAAACATAAATTTAACCAAAAAAATAATTATCCAATTAACTATATTTATAACTATTTATAATTAACAAAAAATTCAATTAAAATACGAAACTAAATTAACAAAAAGATAAATTAAATTAAATCACGTAACTAAATTAACAAAAAATAATTATCCAATTAACTATATTTATAACTATTTATAATTAACAAAAAAATAAATTAAATTACGAAATTAAATTAACAAAAATATATATTAAATTAAATCACGTAACTAAATTAACAAAAAATAATTATCCAATTATTAATATTTATAACTATTAAATAAAACAAAAAATTAAATTAAATTACGATTAACCCAATTTTAATAAGATTTGATTAACCCAATATGAATATCCAATTAGTAATAAAGTCTGATTCAATTTTCAACGTAAAAACCCTAAATAAATTCGAACAAAAAATACAATACATGCGCATATTATTACACAAATTGAAATAAATTCGAACAAAAAATACAATACATGATATTATTATTACACAAATTGAATAAAGAAAGTAGAAAATACATACCTTATAATGGAGTTTTTAGGGTTTTTGTGGAGTTTTTAGGGTATCTGTACGGTTGGTAGATGGGAATGGAGAAGAAGAATATGAACTGAAGAGGAGCGGTGAAGCAAACAAGAATATGAACTGTGTAAGAATATGAACTGTGGAAGAAAATGAACTGAGAAGAAGAAGGCTCGTGTAGAAGAGATGGGTTGTGGTTGGGAAGGAGAGGCGGTATTGGTGGAAGGTGCGGTTCATTAAGATTACGGCCGATTTGATCGGACGGACAGGAGAGTACGCCATAACCCTAAACCCTAATGAAACGGAAATTTTGGTTACGCCCGTCTCAGGCGTAATAATATTTTACGCCTGACAAATTCATCACGCGGACAGAAGATGTCCGTCCATACAACTCATCACGCGGACACCAAAATTCCGCCCGTCTGATCTCACACGTGCTGTGTGACCGTGTTTAACTCGGACGGAATTTAGTTTTACGTTTCTTCGAGCGGTCATTTGGAATCCGTCTGATCAACGGGCGGAATTTAAGATTCCGCCCCTTACCAAACGTAATTTTTATTTACGCTTGATAACAAACGTGATTTATATTTACGCCCGTTTGAAACGTAATTTATAATTCCGCCCAGAAATGAAACGTAACTAATACTTCCGCCCGTCTTCATGCGTAAAACTGTTTTACGCGCGACCAAATTTGGTCTTCTCCCCATAACGTCACAATACAGATTAAACTCATATTTAGTCTTTTTTTTTGGTCTTTGATCTTTGAGTTTAGTCGTACCATTGCAGTCGCTCTTAGAAATTAAAATCATGCCTAGCTAAAAAATTCGTAAATCGTTTCAAGAAAATCAAAGTCTATTCATTTTTTTTTCTTGCATGAGTTACACGTGGCAAAGACCTAAATCAAGTGAAACTTCAAATGTCAATTGAAATTGGTTTTCAACTTACACCATGTTTGTTTATTCCTGATTCATCTGAGTCGTCTGGATCTGACTGAAATCGCTTGACTTGAGTCAGGTCTGAATCAATATGTTTTTTTTGGATCAAATCTGACTCAACTAATTTAAAAATATGTGAGTCACTGGTTTGGTTCCATGAGTCAGGAGTATTTTGTTATCTAACTCAAACGGGTTCGAGTTAGGGTTAGATCTGAGTCATAACCTGTATCAGATCCACATCAAAATAGTAAATAAACGATCTGACTGCTGGTCCAGCCCGAATCAGACGTTAACTCAGACCCGACACCGAGTCAACTGCAAACAAATATGGTCAACCTGTAGAGCCGTGAATTATTTGTGAAAATGGAAATCTTTTTGGATACGTGTCACACGCTTTTAATTGATGTGTCATTAATCTGAGGTGTCAACGTGGCCCTTGCCATTACAGACTACTACAACTCCACGAAAATCAGGCTATACATTGATAGGCCAATAATCGGTAGGTAAGGGTGATGCAATATTTTTCTTTCTTTTCTCGGTTTTCATCTTCATTGTCTTTTGTTTTTAGGTTGGGCTTTCTGTGCTGTCAAAAGAACGTGGAAAGCACAAGGATTTGGTCCGACACAGGGCTGTGTATAAAATTCGGAACCGCGGATTTCATCACCAATCCGCATGGTTTAGCGATTTGGTTGTGATTGATTTTATCAATCCACGAATTTACCCGCATTCACCAGCAATCAACTGTTCTTTGTCCTGATATTCACCAACAATCAACTGATTCCTTCTCTTCATAATCACCAAATGCAGCCAAAACCCATTAATCTCCATTATTCTTCTCAAATCAACTTCATCATATTTCTTTCATTAAATCCATTCTCAGACCCATATCAAGATACCTCAAAATTCATCTTGTGCTTTGATCTTTTCTTCATTTCCTGCTACCGGAAGCAACACAATTCCAACAACCAAAAACGTGTCCTTGATAAGCACGCATATGAACTACGACAGCAACATTTCTTTCCCAACTTCTTGTAATTTCGTACTCTCATGTTATGTATTCCATCCACTTCCCACGAGATTCAACATACAAAACCCATCTTAATCACAAATTCTACATTTAATCTCCAGCAATCTCTCGTGTTCAACCATGAATCAATTGTCAAACATCGATTCTTCTCATGTTGTTCATGAATTAATAGCTTCGGTGATGAAACACCAGAACCCATGGCACCGGCGTGATTTAGCTAGGGCAGTCGCTGTAGAATTAGGTTTTGTTTTACTATTTTTTTTATATTGTTTTTTTGACTAAATCCGCGGTTAATCCGCATCCGGTCCGTATCATTCGTTGATCCGCAGATGTCAAATTCGCGGGTAATTGGCCGGACACGGTTGAATTTTCCAAATCCGCAACTTTGACAGATTGGATGCGGGTGACCCCTAATCCGCAACCGTCCGTCTGTCGCACACCCCTAATCCCACATAGCTCCAAACAGAGAACTGTGCTTCGTATCTGATCTCAAGATCAGAGAAATGAATGTCGAGCTCGGTCGCACAAGATTGGAACCCAAGTGGGGACATTAAGATGCTTGAGTACTGGTTGGGAGTACCTCGGTCGGCTCTGGTGCGCACAATAGGCTGACTCGCCCGCTCCAAATTGGGAGTTGGTTGGTCCCATTGCCTGAGCGTAGACTTGGTCTGTGTGATCCCTATAGCGGAGGGCACCGCATCAGACTGGCTTCACAGAGCAACGAACGAACACCTCCCTCTCTCGACAGTGGAAGGAACACGAGTCGATGTTCCCTAGTTCCAACTCACAGTCTGGTGAGCCGAGTCAGTTGAACAACCACCTTTTTTGACTGGATTTCTTGTTCAGTGCCTTTATAGGTTCTTTGCACCATATTCAAGGCCCAATAGTTTCCGCCCATAATTTTTGAATGTTCAGAACCTGGACAACTCTTGTTGAGTGAAAATGCAAAAAATAAAAAAATAAACGGGTTTTACGAATTTGAATAAGTTTATTGATCTAAACCTAATATTTCAAGATCCAATAATTTCTGCCCATAATGTTTGAATGTTCAGAATTCGTACAATTCTTGTTTACTGCAGAAACAAAAAAGGGTTTTACGATTTTGAATCAGTTTATTGGTCTAAATTTTTGAATCAGTTTATTGGTCTATACCAAATGTCTAGGATTTGTTAAATGTGTTTTAGTTTGTGGAAAAGTTATTCATACTTATTAGGGAATTCAAAATAATTGGTTATTGGTTTAGTAGTTTTAAGGTTTGGGGTAACTAATGCAAAGACTATATCAAGCACCATTTTAATCTCTCCCACTCCTCTTTGTGCTATGTTGGTAAATTCCCTCATGCTATCAGAGTTGGGGCAGAGAGTTAAGTTGAGGGAGAGTTGCAAAAAAATTTGAATCGAAAAACATATATTTTGATTTCTTTGGTGAAAAAAGTGATGTTGAGAAGAAAAATTATTTTGATTAAAAATAGAAAGAGTTTTCAACAAAAAAAATGATTTTGAAAAGAAAAGTAATTTATTATGATGAAGGAGAATGTTATGTATATGATGATGAAGATGCAAATACTTGATTTGCATAGTATATTTGGTTGCTCGACACAAAATGATGATGATCTAATGTGATTTAGGATGTTCGATTTTAATAGTATTTCCTTATTAATCTGAATGGTCACAACATTTAATATTAAGGGAGGCTATTGGAGATAAAAAAAAATGGGTTTTAAGAATTTGAATAATTTTAAATTTTTGAACTAGTTTATTGGTCTAAACCTAATATTTAGGATTTGCTAAACGTATTTTAGTTTGTGGAAAAGTTATTCATACTTGTTAGAGCATCTCCAACATAAGGTTATAATTTTATCTTTATATGACATGTATGATTTTAGATCCCCGCCAAAAACTAAATCTATCTCCAATGATAGGTGCTACAAACTAGGAGGGGTACCATACTAAATAAGAAGGTCTTGAAAAGATTGTTAACTACATCTTCGGATGCACCTCCACGTCATGTTTTATTTTTTAATAATCTATTCTAAGGGATAAAAACTTGTACTATTGGAGATAGTATTTTAGACATAAGGTCCTAAATTTTATCTCCTGATAGACCTCGTAAATAAAAGGACTAAATGATAAATACACGTAAGATATTTTGCACCATCTGTTGGAGATGCTCCCAGGAAACTCAAAAATAATTGGTTATTAGGGTTTGGGGCAACCAATGTAAAGCCTAGGTAAGGCACCATTTTATTAATAAAAGTATATACAGAAGTTTTAATAATATAATTTTTTTTCCTAATATTTCAATTTCTCTCTAACTCCTCTCTATACTATATGGGAACACCCACAAAACCAGATATAAGTATAAATTTTGGATTTTCATGTTACTTGAAAAATGATTTTCCTCTGTGCCATGTTGGTAAATACCAGATATAAGTATAAATTTTGGTTTTTCATGATACTTGAAAAATGATTTTTCTCGAACAGAATGAAAATAGTGGTGGAATCAGTATTAACCTAGAAAGAGGCATACCAAAAATTGACTTCTTGTGGTACAAATAATATTTTGATACCAACAAATGTTGATTTTTAATCTTAAAGAGGCCGAAATTGCAATTTAATTTTTTTATTCGGCTCAGCTCCTTTTGGCTAGCTCTTAAAATTCAATCTTGGCCATATAAATCATGAATTTGGAATGGATCCCGTGATGAGTCCTAGATTAATTATCGAGGGCCAGTATCTTTGAGACACTAAAAAGCTAGTTTTTAAATTGGATTTAAAGCCCAAAAGTTATATTAAAATTTAAACCTCAAAGAGATTTACTACCTACAAGCCCATGTAACTAGGAAAAAAAAAAGAGAAAAATCCCCCACCCCAATGGGAACGAGTTTCGAACTCTGAACCACACTGACATCTTCCACCTAAAAGCTAGTTACATGGCGGGATAACGTTCTTGATCGTAGTTTGCATATTTAATTGTCTTTCTCTCGATTACTACGTCGTAAGTCATAGGGTGAATCCTTATATCTCCCAGAAGAGTTGAGGCGTTATCCCGATTATAGTTTCTATGTTTCATTTTGTCTTTCTCTCGATTACTACGTCGTACGTTATAGGGTGGATCCTTATAGCTCCGAGAAGAGTTGAGGCGTGTTTGTATCAGAAATGTGGACTTTTGAATGCCAAGTATTGTTTCATCTCGGGGAAAAATTAAATCTAGTGCTCATATAGTCTTATTCTCCCTTTTTCATTATTTAGCTGTTCATATTTTTCAAGGGAAACCTAGGAAGAGGCACATTCAACCGATAATGGATTGAATTTAACTAAAATTCAATACCTGGAAGGGTAAGTCCTTTTCCATAATAGGTAGAGTTGATTAGTTAGCGTTGATGGTTGCTCGTTGAGGAATCCGAGACTAGCTGGTGGTGGCGTGGCATTTCGAAATGGTAATTATGGAGTAGTTTGGGAGCTTGGCGCAATCCATCAGTGTGGATAACTATGTTTCTGCTGAATTTTGTTGAACATCTTTACATTTAGGATCCCATGCTCCAGGAGCATGACTTGTATTTGGTTCGAAAGTGATTCCATGCATGTCATTGGTGCTTAATAAGATCATTCTTTGGTACCATGATGTAGATGTTCAATGGGCTAACTGTATGAAGTTTCCATGAAAATTCAATTCAACTGCTCTCATATTTATAATTCATAGAGTGTAATGCTCTAGCATATTTATTGGCAAAGTGGAGAGCATCTACAGGCTCGCAATAGGGGAATAATCCACCGCATTCTGTTCGATCGGCCGTGGGTAGTGTCAAGCTTGTCAGTTTACCGTTTTACATAAATTATATGATGTTCTTTTTACTTTTTTTTTTTTTTTATCTTCTCTTCTCCCGTTTATGAGGTCTTGGTCTAGTTCCCTTCACATTCTTTTTGTTTGCCTTTTAAATAAGCGAGTTTTGAGAGAAAAAAGAAAAATTCTCCTTTTATCACGAGCTTCAATGTTGGGCCTTTCCCTTTGTAGAAAAGTGTGCTAATGATAAATCCATTCCATCTCGTTTACCACGCTAGTATATGTAATGTTTTTTGTTCATTTTATATGTGTGCAGATAAAGATGTAAACTACATCGTACCAGCATCTTTAAAACACATCACAATACACTAAATTCTAGCACATCACACCGTTGAACGGGTACGACATGCTAGCTTCAGTGTGATTTGTTGTGCCAGACAACATGACACAACACCCGACATGACATAATACCAGGAAGAACATTATATGTGAAAATAACATTTATAAAACACTACATAATACAACTATGTATATCACAATTCATGTACAGTTCACAAAAGAGCCATTATTTTTGCCTATCATTGATATTTTCTATAAAAGCATTTTATTCTTCACAAAATTGGTTAAAAAGACCAAAATCAATAATTCCTGGGTGAAATAGACAGTTAGATTTTGATACTGTTTAAATGGATAAAAATGTAAAAATAGGCAGGATGTAACCAGTTTCATTGTGACCATTTTCAAATATTTTTTCTTATTTTTAATTTACACAGGATGTATCCAGTTTCATCCTTGCTATTTTTTAAATTTAAGTGGTTTCATCCTTACTATTTTTTTTTGGCCATTTCACCCAAATTATTTTTTACTCGTCCATTTGAACCGTGATTTAAAAATATTTGGACAAATGACCCATTTTCCGATTATTCTTTTCTTTCAATTTTTGTTTTTCCTGTTCCTTGTGATCTTGTTACACACATGAGCAACACGTGGTAAAGACTTGAGTCAAATAAAATGTTAAATGTCAATTGATGATTTTCATTCTCCATAGTAAGGAACGATTTGTATTAGTCTCAATTTGCAATCACAAATTACCATTCCTCATATAACTTTAATGTGTGAAGAAAAATTATTTGGGTAATTCGTGTTTTATAAGTGGTGGTCGGAGACAAAGGAAAAAGTGGAAAATGAAAAAAAGAAAAAAGATCTAACCGAAATTTAAAACAGATATCCAAGTAAATATTGAAATGTTGGAGAAGATTGAAATGATAGGATCAAGGGATATTAAGTCGTGAGTACGCAATACTATTTTTTTTTGGCACTATATTGAAAGGTTTAGACCAAGCATTATTGTGATGCCCATCATTTTTGGCCACCCATTTAGTATGCGTTTTAGGTCGGGTATCAATTATATTCGATAATCCATTTGTTATTATCTTTCATTTGCTTGATTAAGACCAATTTGGAGGATTTTAGTCTTATCGTTTTGTTTTCCAGTACATACATAGGCTAGTTATACATTTGTTATTGCTGGTTTCTGATACACGGCATTTCTTAATACAGTTTCATAGGTTGAACACATTTTTAAGGCTTAGAGATTAGATAATATTCTTCCACCACTCTAGAAGTATTAGGCTTGGGTGGGAATAGTCATTTGTTCACAAGGAGTTTAGGAAATATGAGATAAAAATTTTTTACAAGGGAATTTATGAACATAGAGTAAATGGGGAAGAATGAATTTTATTACTTTTGGAAGATGAAAGGATGGGAATTGAAAATAAAACGTAGGAACTATATATCAAATATTTCTCAAGAGTTGAAATCAGGGAAAGAGAAGAGTTCTAAGGAAAAATTTGTTGGGATTGGGATAAAATGAGATAGATTTTACTACTCATCTTCTTTGGGGTTTTTATTTTTTTCATAAGATTTTGAATTCCCCGATTTTGTTTAGTGGTTGTTTTGAATTGGTCTATGCTGATTGAAATTATTGGTTTGTTATCATGAATTAATGCATGGGAATGTTGTTTACTGCTGTTTCAAAAAAGAAGGAAAATATATATATGGATTCAAGGGTTCTCTTTCTCACCATTTTCTGTTAGGAACTTAACATGTTTGTAGAAGTTATTATATAAACGTTGAATTTTGTTTACGCCCATGGAAGCCTGATTTTGAACTCATTTTCCATATAAGCCTTTTTAGTCATCGCTTTACATGGAGTAATTTTACTTCTTGAATGGTTAAAAATCTCGACTTCAAATAGGAACTTACTGAATTGGGAAACTTTACTAGATTTGGGTGGTTGTAAACCCCATATGTATTTTGCTGATAAGTATTGCTTGCAGGGACGGGCCTAGCAAAGGGCTAAAGGAGGCTATAGCCCGTCCCTAATTTTTGGGTAAAATTTTTTTTGTATAGAAACTTAGGTTAAATTTAATGTTTAGCCCACATATTAGTTGTATTTAGCTAATTGTATGTGACTTTTATCCCATACTATGAGGTGATTAAAATTTAAGTCATGTTTAAAGTAAATAATCTTCTTCCACTCACTACCTTCTACTCCTACTTACTTCTCTTTTGGTAATCACTTTGTTTTTATGTTATTTGTGTTCGGTTTAACTTTTATTTCTCTAAATATTTAGTATTGTACGGGTGGATCATTAAAGAAAATTGAGTATCCGTATTCAATTATAACCTTTTTTTTTAATTATAACCTTTTTTTTTTAATCTTTTTGTATTCATGATATTTCTTTTTTAACTCTTTTATTTATCATAATATTATGCTTCCCTATTATGTCTCCAATTTTTCTCTTAATTATTCTTTATAATCGCTAACAAACAAATATTTAATAAAATCCACTTAATATATTTTGTATTTTTTTTTGACAGAAACTGAAATTTTATGTTCGTCATCTGGATGGAAACTAAGAAATGAAACCTTCCCAAGTGGTTGATTTTTTGAATACCCTTGCATTAGCTATAGCCAAGCAAAAAGCCTAACCATAGTGCCTGGCTTTAGGACTGGCCGATTCAGGTTTTTCTGGTTTGATTTGTATAAATAGTACAAAAGCACTGTTGTCGGGTACTATATTATCAAAAAGAGTATCTTAATGTCTCTTTAAGAATCCACGTTGTGGGAAGTACTGGAAGTTCACTATATAAATGTATTCTGTTATAAATTGAATCGACAATGAAAACTTTTGGTAATTTTACACCGAAGATTTGGTAAAACTGTCGGCATGACATTCATTAATAAATCAGTGCCGACAATAGACAAAAATATTTTTTTTGACATAAAATTAGTTGAGTCGGTATTGAAAAGGAAAGGATACAAAGTACATCACATATTTTTTTAGTTCAGAACCTATATGGGTAAAACTTAATACAACCAAAAGTAGGTCAATGCAAAGATCCTTGAAGAAGAGTGTATATAAAGTTTATCTCTTTCTATTCCACAATCAATATGCATATACCAAAGATCCATGTACCTGAATGTGTACACGATTTCTTGGATGATCTTAAAAATCAATATCAAAGATCAATCTAGTCGTCTCCAAATTAAAAAGATCCAAATCCTAACAAGTATAAAGCTTGCAATCTATGTTTTAAGGTATAAATCAACAATAACCCATTTTGTGTCTTATCTCAAATAATAAGGAGTTAAATTATCCATATTAATTAGGTACTACTTGTTCGATTCCTATTAGAAATATAAACAATATAATGCGGAAAAGGTAAAACGCAATACACCTCAAATTTTGTTAAATAAGAAAACTTCTTCTGCAGCAAAACCCCGAGACTTCGTCCAGCTTTGACAACCACATTATATTAAACCTCCACATACACTATAGCCTACAATGAAACTTCATACTGGAATGCAGTTGAGACCGAATTAATCAATCAAGCTATTTAGCTGCAGTATTGTTCATTACGTTTTTTGAATCTCGTAAGATTCTACGCACTTGAATCCCTTAGATGACATCCTTTACAACCTAAGAGTTGCATCAACCTTGGTGAAACTTTGATAATTATGTGCCTCCGACAGACAAACCTATTTTATTTCTCTTTTGATATGTTTCAATCTACGTTCGGAAACCTATTTGCAGTAGACAAAGTCCAGCTAACTTCACGAATCCGGAACACTTACACTCAGTTAGCTGACAATCCTGGATTGGTAACCACCTCCCAAGAACAATCCAAACAAATCAAATAAAAGTTTAGATATTTATGTTGAGGAATCACAAAGTATGAGAAGTAAAGAACTTTGTGACCTTGTTCCTAATTTAAAGTTTGTGAACTTTAATTACCATTAGAACAAGATCCGAATACAAGAACTATCAGGTAAAATATAGTCGGACTGAGCTTCATGAATCCCTAAGTAAAGTCATCAAAGTCGTGACCTAAAATACAGTTCTACGAAGAACCTAGGTTATAGATGACGAATCTAGCTTTGCAACTAGGACACGAGATTGCCGACGATTATGAAATCACTTTGCATGAATCTCTGTATTTGTAGATTTCAAGGCTTTAGGTAGCTTTGAATTTAAGATAACATAGCTTGAGATTAGAGCAAACACTTTCTCAGTATAGATGAAAGTCTTATTAGGAATCCATGTAATAATGTAAAATGTCCGCCTAGAAATTACATAAAAGAGTATGCATTATGGTCAATGGTTATGGAACCGTGCACAATAATAGTCCATAGCGGGAAACATGCTTTTGAACTTAAAAGCACTTAGCATTGTTCAATAACACTCAAGACCAAACAACGATCCACAAGCCCAAAACGATTTTGTACAAAAATTTATCTTACAAGTGTCTATGAAAGTTGTAGCAACGACGAACATAGTCATAGAAAATAGTTCGGGGACCTTCTGTTAAACTAGAATGTAGCGCCCCAAAGTTAGCAGCTGACTAATCTTAGATATTAACTAAATAAAGAGGCACTAAAGATCTAAAACATTTACTTAAACAACCAATTAAGAAATATGTTATAAAACTTAACCTAAAACTAACCCCTCTCTGAAATATATGTACAATAACTCCTCTCAAATGATACATATACAATAGTCATTTGGTTTACAGATGGAATATACAACATAATAAACATAGCTCAAGTTAACCAACTAACGAAATCAACCTTTGAAGCTTTCGTTGCGCAACTCTGATCTGTCTCTGAAACTGAAAGTGGGAATGGGTGAGCACATCATCCCTAAAAGGGGACTATAACATTTAACTTTCAAGAAATCATGGCAAGACATGGAAAACAATACATGTTTTTCCCAAACATTAAAAAGTGACCAAACTCCTTCTTCAAACAGTGTATAATATGGTTGTGAATTCCGAACTCGCAAATCCACACCTAATAGTTTGTATGGATGTCGACAATTCCGAATTCGCAAAGTGTCGACCAATATATCATAAAAGGTCTAGGTATAAATATGAAGGAGCGTATCCAATATACCACAAGTGGAAACCCTTATTTCCCATACAATTCATAATGACATTCAAAACATTACAAGTCCTTTCCAAAGCATGGAAAGATTAAAAGAATCCATAGAACATTCATAACACAAAATAAACAATGCATGGATTGCACAAATAGATAATGCATGAGTTTGTAAAACATAAACTTTTTTAAAAGAAATAACAATGGTTTCAAAAGAGTTAAATGTATTCCCACCTCTTTTGATGAGAAGCCACACCTACCTCGAGATCCACGATCCACTGGTTCATCCTTTGAATCGATCAGTGTTAATAACTAACTGTTAATCACACAAGAACTCTAAGAATCTAGCCAAAATGACTCACACAAGAATCATACAATTATATCTAATGGTTCTAATCTCATTTATGGTTTTACACCTTTTAGTTATCTATCTTAAGCATATGTTAGAGTTACTAATTCAATTAGGTTGGTTCTATAGTCCATTGGCTAAGTTTTAAGAATATCTACATCTTTGTGGAAGGAACCAAGGACTAATTCAAACCACAAGTGGTCCAATTCAAGTTCATAAGAAAAACTGGCTATAAGCCTAAGTTGACTAAACAAGCCCATTATCTAAGGTCCAGTCCATCTGAGTCAACTAACGGTAACTAACGATCACAACTTAACTAACATTCAACATCTAAGTCCAGGTCAAATTCAAAGTCAATGGTCTACTGGTCTGGTCACTGAGTCAAAACGATTTAACTCAGGTTAACAGGGTCAACTCGACTCAGTCAGATTGACTGAATCAGATAAAAGGTTAAGTCAGTTAAACTGACTGGGATGACTAATAGGTCTAAATCTATTGCAGCTTCACTTTAACTAGAAAACTTGCATTTTAACATAACAACATCAATTCATTAATTCATAAATAAACTTTAAATTCCAATTACAAATGAAGACTAAGTTTACCTGCAATGCAGCTTTAAGCTTTTCACAAAAATCATCAGTATAATCCTACACCTACTAACACCTCCACTCTTAAGCAACACCAACAACTCAAATAACATCAACTTCAACTTCAATCACAGTTCCTCTTTCTTATAAGATGTAACTCCGTAAGTTCAACTAGTTACATCTGAAACTCCATTCTATAATCCAGTACTGACACAACCCAACTCAGTCTCAGTTCTACTCTAGCCATAATTCAGTTAAACCATCTTCATTACAACTTACAGTTTCAATTACACATTTCCTACTTCATACATTCTAAAATCTCATACAATATGAGAAACTCCAACTCCATCCACTTTACAAGACCATCTTCACTTTAACACCACAATCACAACTCAACACAACTCTACCTCAAGGATCTTTAACAGTAATTCATTAAACCACCACCGGATACTCAATTCCATACACCACCTCAACTTCTCTTTCCCGTTCCCCTGCAAATTCAATTACACAGATAACACCACCAATAATCTACTCCCTCCGTACCTGTTTAGATGAAGGGATATGTGTTTTCACACATATTAAGAAAAAAGAAATAGATTAAAATTTTTCCAAATCTACCCTCATTAATAATTCCAAAAGTATTAAAGTATTTTATTTTTAATTCCTAGATTCTAGAGTAAATTTGGAATCTAGTGAATTCTTTAAGAATTTTATTTTGAGAAATTGGACTAACACAATATTTTATATTTATATATGATTCCAAGGTAGGGATGAATCAGGAAGCTTTATGGTGAAAATATGAACACCTTTATGTAATTTGGGATTTGAAAAAAACCCTTCCCCTTCATCTAAAAGGGGAACGGAGGGAGTATTAACAAACCTCCAACCCCTTTCCTGCAATCCACAACACCACAACAGCAATAATAACACCACCATCCCAGCATCACCTCACTTAATATCCTGGCGTTTTTAGGGGCCACCCGAAAGGATTTAGGGGCCATCAATTTATACCCAGCCAAAGACTCTAGTTAAGGGGTACCCTATATGATATTGAAGTTACATAAATGCCCTTCTGGTAAAACTGTATAAAAACCAAATCAAAAACAATTCTACTCATTTCAACTCTTCTTCTTCCAGTTTCCTATTATCTTCCGATCGTGGAAGAAAAAAAAAAATTTCCACTCCAAAATCAAATGGCCCCAATTAGGTAAGAATCTATCATTTTTGGGGTTTATTTCTCTTTAATTCGACGAATCGAGAAAAACAAATTCTAGGGTTTTCGGTTATTTATCCAGATTCGGGCGATATTCATGCTCCTTTACTTCCGAATGTAGTCGTGTTCTTCATTTCTCAAGAACATCGACAGTATTCGGGAGAAATATTTGATGGTTATCGGCCGAATATTGTTGGCCATATCTTCCTGGATACAAACTGGTAATAATCGGTAGTTTAATGAATTTTTTGTCTCCCGAATATATTTAAGTAGACACACAGTATTCGGAAGTACACTCACTACGAATATATATATTGAAAAAATCTCAAAATTTCTGATATAGGAAAAATCCCATTTTGGGGCCAGTATTTATTCGGAAGACAATATAATGTTTTATACCTTCGATTATTTCAATTTCAAATTTGAAAAGTATAAGTTGTTCCCAAATTCTGATTTTTGGGCCATCGTACATTCGGGACTTTACAAAAAAATTATCCTCTGAATATTGCAAGTTCAAAACAAACCGCGCCATGGCTCTAGGTGGTTCCAAGGGCCAATATAGAATGTTAGACATCCCATATTCGGACGTTTGGGTAACTAATTATACTTTTGATTATTTCAATTTCAAAATTTGAAAAGTATAAGTTTTTCCAAAATTCTGATTTTTGGGCCATCGTACATTCGGGACTTTACAAAAAAATTATCCTCCGAATATTGCAAGTTCAAAACAAACCACGCCATGGATCTAGGTGGTTCCAAGGGCCAATATAGAATGTTAGACAACCCATATTCGGAAGTTTGGGTAACTAATTATACTTCCGATTATTTCAATTTCAAAATTTGAAAAGTATAAGTTTTTCCCAAATTCTGATTTTTGGGCCATCGTGCATTCAGGACTTTACAAAAAAATTATCCTCCGAATAATATAGTCGTGTTTAGAAATACCAACTTAATCGGTAGATAAGAATTTAAGTTTGCCACCGAATGTCTTATTCGGAGGGAATACGTGTATCGTTAACAACCGATTGTAGTGCACCAATGATACGAAACCTCAACGGCCATATTTTCAAAAATTAGATCCGTTGGAAATCTAATCTATATAAGGAGGGTAACCCCTCTCAGTTATTATTGAGTAAAAAATCTGAATGAAAAACCTTTTCAATGGCAAGTCCATCATCAATCGACAACATACTTCGAAGATGCAAGAGAACAACTACATTAATTACAGCAATGGAAGAAGAAATACAAAAAAGGAACAAACAACCCAAAAAAATTAAACCATCGTTAGTGGCAACGGAGGAGGAGGAAGAGGAAATCAAGGCTAAGAAGCGAGGTCAAGAACAATTCCATCATAGAGAAAGATTAAAACAATTTGAGGAAGAGACCGAATGGATAAAAAATTATTACATTGTGAAAGATCTACCCAAAGAACAGCAGGACGATCCTATATTTTGGATTAACGTTTCATTGGGTCCTTTTGTTGGTAAGTACAAGAAGCCACGCCACAATTATGAACCATACCATGTTTCTTCAAGGGTGCACCATGTTATAAAATTGTGCACCGAGTACAACCGTATTCTTGCTAGGCACAAAGACGACAGGTTTGCGGCACAAGATGCTTATTCCAAGTGGAGAGGAGAGTCGTTTCTACATTTCAAAGCCGCGTTGATTGTTGCATCTCGGACTGAGAAAAAAGAATAACATGTGATGTTTGAGTGTTGTAAATTCAAATTTTTAATATTAATCGGCGTTTGATAAAATATGGAATTCCCGAATATGATTAATCGTATTGAAGTGTTATAATACTGTTGTTCCGATTACATAGTTTCAAAAAAAAATTATAGTCGTGCCTCGAAAAAAAACGATCAAACATCGTCATCATCCGAGGGGATCAATTCGAGTAACTCAGTGGGAAAGTTGTTGTCCATTACACGATCCCAATCAACCATGTTGGACTCATATTGTTTAACCCAATCCTTGCAATGGTTCATCGGGAAGTAATCGTGCCACTTACTCAACGGAGGTAACGGACAATCTTTCTTTACTCTTAAACCGATAAAATGCATTTCATTCACAAATGCCATTACGATTATTCTATCTTTAACCGACTCGTCGCAAGCCGTTCTTGTGGGTGCAAACGTCATGCTAAGTCCATACATAGGAGGAACAAAGAAATGTACCACGCAATTCAAAACGTCCGCTAGGAGATATCCAAATTTAGGCATTGTCATCCAATACTTGGATCCGATTGTCTTCAATCCCTTTCGACACTTCACACGCGCAACTAAGTCTTTGAACTCTTGTTCTTTGTCGTATCTATCTCCTCGCCTCATCATCTCCATATAAAAACCCTTGTCCTTCACTAGTTGTACCGCCATCTTATTTCTTAAATATTGGCATTGGGTGACATCTTCGATATCCGCCTCTCTAAAGTAACCCATTTGTTCCGTAGCAACGTGAAACCCACAATTTCCATCCCCATCAACCTCGTCGGTCGACAAAACAAATGGAATGATAAGTGGAGGGAGTTGTTCCAAATACTCTTTGTATATTGTATATGTGGATCGATTTGGTCTTCCATTAAGATCTCTAGGGCAACGAAGAGTACCTTTGTCCTCTTTTATAGTAAGAATTTCCATTGGTTGGGTTTGTTGCGAGGCGTTCATTTGCTCAACAACTTCTTCGACAACATTGGGTTGACTTACTTGAGAAGGCTCTGTAGAGATATTTGGCCTTACTTGTCGGGTGGTTGGTCCACTTTGATCATTTCTTGGACGACATCTTTTCTTAGGTTCCGGCTCATCTTCAAATTCGGCTTTCGAACGCTCGTGCCTAGACAATATTCTTTTATTAGACAAATACTCCTTCAACTCTTTTCTTTGGATGGTCCTCGACACTTCGGTGTTCGGCCTACCGGTGTTATTTTGCTTAATAGGTTCATCAACCTCCCTTAAACAAGGGTGAAGGGCTTCCTCCAAATTATGCATCAATATTTTCTTTTTGGTGCCGTTTGATGTAGCATAACGCTCGGCTATTTGTGCACACAATTCCGACTCGAAGAAAGACGGAGCATCAACTACCGGGGTGTTCGGAGTGAAATTTAATTGCTTCCAAAATGGGTGAATATCATCAATGTCAATCACTTCAAATCGAGTGTCACTAACATGATTATTTTGAACTACCACGCACATGTTATCTTTTTCCTTGTTCATAAGCCATTCCTTTGCCTCCTTCTTACTTCCAAATGTCTAAACGTGCATAAAACAAAACAAATCTAATAAGCATAACCATTTAACATATAAATTTTGCAAAAAAAAAAAAGTAGTTATGAGTATACCAAATCGTTTGCATAGTATAGGGAAGTGTCGGGCCTCAAATAGAAGTCATCTTCAACGGCCTGCATATGAAAGCAACAAATTATTATACAATAATTGGAGGTTATAAAATAAGTCAAACTTCCGAATATTCTATATTCGGAATTCTATCGGTTACCCAAAACACCCGATTTATGCAAATGAATGTACGCAGTTTACTGAGTGAAAAAAATGATATAATCGGAGGTTATTAAATAAGTCAAACTTCCGAATACTTTATATTCGGAATCCTATCGGTTACCCAAAACACCCGATTTATGCAAATGAATGTACACAGTTTACTGAGTGCAAAAAATGATATAATCGGAAGCTAAAATATATAGTAAACCAGCCGAATATAAATAACCGGGAGATAACTTTAATCGATAAACATCCGATTGTAAAGGATAAGAATACTGAGTTTTGAAATTTTCTGAGGAATTCGTTTTTGGGGCCATTCGGGGGTAAATAACTCTACATAACTACCGAATGTAGATATTTTTGGAAAACCAGTTTGGGGTTTTTCTCATATTCGGCAGAAAACTACTATCTTGGAACTACCGAATATACATATTTGGTACTCAGTGTGTTATATTCGTAAGTTTATTCGAGAAATTATCTACCGAATATGGGTAGTTCATGGCATTCAATGCATGCAATAATCGGTTTTTCTTGTTTACAAAAGCACACAAACGCATGCAAATCGATTATTTTAGTTTCTTAACACAATACATGTGTTTTACATGCATCGTTAGCTTCAATATCATGCGATTCTCCATTTTCTTCCATTAAAGGTCGCCTAGGTTTTCCTCTCCACAAAAGTTTGGATCATTCAACATATACCCCAAATCGTCTTCTCTAAACGGTCGTGAACCCTCAACATTTTGTTCTTCGTCATGATTCTCACCTTCTTCTTCATATCCATCCATTTTTGTAGTGAAAAAAATGGTTTTTTCCCTTTTTTCCTTCAACCTCTTCTCTATAACTCTAATAACTCACAAATGCAAAAGAAATGAAAAAATGAAACAAAAATCATTCTAATACTGCACCGACCATAATCGGAAGTCTGGGAAATATTTTGGCTTCCGATTGAAATCGGAGGATAACAATGTTATCATATTCTCCGAATATATAAGGGTAATTTCGCCATTATGAATTACGCGATATAAAGGCTGGCTACATTTTCCCTTTGGGTGACCTTTTTTGTTTTATTGTTGGCCCCTAAATCCTTTTGAGTGGCCCCTAAAAACACCAGTCTTAATATTTACTTCAGATTATCACTACAATCAAAACCATACACCACCTCAACTGAGTTCAGTTCCACACTACCGATTGTAATTCAAATCTTAGTTACATCACCTCCAATATGTAACTCAAGTACAACCTATCTCTTTTTATACTCAACCCTGTAATTCCATGACTCAACTACAACAACTCATCTAAATCTCAACTTAGATAACACACACACACTCCCTGCAACATCTCATACAGCTCATATCCACAACCACCAACAATTCCGTGTCAATTTTAAATTCATTAAGAAACTCATAAACTCAATAAAGAACTTGAATCGATTATTGCTAATAAGAGAAATTACCTCAAATCAGTGTTGCTCAGGCAACTGAGGTCGAATTCTTTCTTCCTTTGCCTCAATTGAACAATCATCTCAGAACTATAAATAACCAACAACCTCCATCACCATCTTTGATTTACAGAGGAACCCTAATTCGCCGATTCTTCATCAAAAACAGCTACAACTGATAAATTAACACAACACCCATCTTCAATCATCCCTCTTGAACGCAAGTGACATCTTCTCTGAGTTTAATTTCATCTTCGAACTCATCTCTGAATCAAACTCAAAAACCCTAATATCAAATTTAGATCACTCTTCAACCTTATATTCTAATTCGTAATAAACCCAAGTTAGTTCAATCCTCTAAACCGTCTTCATCTTCTAATTCTTCTTTGAACCTCAACTGAAACCCTAACTATTCAATTTAACATCAAAACAACTCCATAACCTCGATTTAACCAGAACCCTTTCATCCATAAGTTAATTCTAATATTTTATTCTTCTTATACATCACTAATTCGTACTTTGATTCTATTCTATCAGAAAACCTAAGTTTTGTTTGATAACATCAACACCTCTTCCATCTCTTCAATAAACACTTCTACTTCATATACTTTATCTCAACGAGTGTATCTCTCTCTCTTTCAAACAAAATCCTCTAAACTCTCTCAAACAGACTCGCGGAGGAAGAGAAGAAACAGAAGAAGAAAGAGAAGAAAGAAGAAGAATGAAGAAGAATAAGAAAGAATTGAGTTTATCTTCTTGGTCTAGTGAAGATAAGGCCGACCACAAATACTTCTACACCCAACGTTTTGGATACGAGCAGCCCAGGTTGGTCCAAGGAAAAAACACCATTTTTCCCTTCATATTAATATGATGATATCTTCTTCGTCCAGTGTCCGAAAGACATGTTCGAGTATTCCATTACATATAACTTTTTGAGATCTATTCATTGATACTAGTTTCATATCTAGATTGTTGTTAGATTAATTCCTATTAATTAACGTTTGTGATAAACTAATCAAGTTATTATCAGCTAAATCGTCACTTGACTGGTATAATATCGTTGACGGGACTGAGGGTCTTCACATAGAACTACGTTTCTTATAGTCTTGTTTTACTCTTGTATGAACAACATGTGGCTTAGTCCTAAGTCAATCGATGATTTTCAAGCACGGTTAGTATTAGACTCAGTGAAAAATCATATAATTATTGTTTTTCATATAACTTTTATGTGTTAAGACAAACTACTAAAGTTAGGTTCCTATTAAGGTAGAAAACGAAGTTAAAGGATAAGAGAAAAAACTTCTAAATAAAACTGAAATCAATATCTAGATATGCAAATATTGAAATGTTTCAATAATGCTAGGTTTAACGGGAATTAATCCTGTGATAAATACCATCCAAACATCGTCGGATCCCACTTCAGTCTTTCCAGATCCAAATGCAGAGAAGCGTTCCCCTCGTTCGTCCGATCCCTTCACGGGATTTTACCCGGTTTTTTTGGGCGTCAACATAGCATCACTCGAAATGTTTGCGAAAATTGAAATGATCGGAATTAAGAGATATAGAGTCTTGGGTAAAAAAAAAGAAAAATCCTTGTTCCAAGGAGCTATTATTTGCTAATGTTAGCAATGTTATTTGCTAAAAACGAGAGGAGAACAAGATGGGGGAGGTAAGACTGATTGATCTCCAATTGAGGTTCTTCTGGGTTAGTTCATATAGACAACACATCAGTAGTGTTGTCGGGTAATATTTCCTCAAAAAGAAAATCTGGATGTTTCTTGGCCACGATCAAATAAACCATTTCACTATTTTGAATTTTACCAGTTTGACTCTTTTGAAAGTAGTTTTCATCTTCATTATTATATAAATCAATAAATCAAAAATAAACTAGAGTTAATTAGCCTGATGCTTATGGTAACCGAATGACTCCCATCAACGGAACATGCTACAGACAATGATGCTATACTTGGTGAGGTGCATTAGCTAGACCCAACAATACGTGTTCACCGAGGATATAGTCAGTAGGGGTGCACTGGTATTGGATGTTAATTGAATGGAAGTATGGTCCTCTCTTTTTCAAAAATGAAATCGTTCTCATGTACTCTTGTTCTCCTTTTATCACGAGCTTCAATTTTACATGGGCCTTTCCTGCTTCCAAAACCCGGGCCTGGCTAGGTCTTCACCAAATCCGTTACGAAGCGGAAGTCATTTCCCATGATACTAGCATCCCATTCGGTTGGGAAAATTGAATTCTTAGTAATCAAATTCCTAGGGAATGTGCCCAATTCCTTGAACCGAACGGGGCAAATGAAATCTATGTAATTGGAAATTTCAATTCTTAGGAATCCAATTCCCTCCAAAATGATAGATTTCTATTGCATTGGTCCAATGATGCAATGGAATTGGATTCCGGGGTAATAGCAAAGATAATTGAATTATCTCAAACGAACATGAATTTTTTGGATTGTAATCAAATTCCTTTGAATTCAATTCCAAGAATTGGATTACCCCATAATTGAATTCCTAGGATTCTAATTCTCCCAACCGAACGGGCTATAGTAGTAATGTAATTTGCTTTAGTCATTCTATATGTGTGTGGATGTGCAATCACAAAATCATTGTTTCTCAGATAACTTTGATGTGTTAACACAATTTACTTAGGTTCATATTACTTAAATAATGGTCGAAGGAAGTTATAAAAGGAAAAGAGTAAAAAGGATCTAAACTAAACTAAAATTTGGTAGTCAGAGTAGTAAATATTGTGATGTTGGAGAAAACTGAAACCAAAAAGCTCAAACATTGCAAGATAAAGGGGTTAAAATTGTTGTTACAAAAGTAAAGGGACGATGAATTGGTTCAGCGTATTGCAAACTTCAAAGATGGAAATATTGACGTGTTCAACGGATTATAGATTTTAAAGATGGATTATTTCAAGCACATTTACAAATATATTTTATTTAAGACTTACTGTACACTTTAGCAATTTTATGTCTCAAAGGACCTAATAATAACGAAACTAAAAATGAAATGTTGGACAAATAAAATGTTGAAATCTTGCAACAATTAACAACATATTAGGTGGTATGGATTTCTCTGACACCTATTCACCAGTGAGTATAATTAGCTCCATTATCATATTGCTATACATTCTGTCCATAACCTATAGATACATCAAATGGATCTAAAGACAATGTTTCTTAATGGAGAATTAGATGAAGAAATTTATATGGAACAACCCAAGGGATTTGTAGTTAAAGGTTGTGAAAAGAAAGTTCGTAAACTGATTAAATCTTTGTACGAAACAATAAAGAAGAAATTTATATGGAACAACCCGAGGGCTTTGTAGTTAAAGGTTGTGAAAAGAAAGTTTGTAAACTGATTAAATCTTTGTATGGGTTGAAACAAGCACCTAAACAGTGGCATGAGAAATTTGATCATCTGATGATTTCTAGTGGTTTTAGAATTAATGAATCTGATAAGTGTGTTTATACTAAACTTGTCAAGGATGCCTGTGTAATTGTATGCTTGTATGTTGATGATATGCTTATACTAGGTACAAACATGGGTGTTATTAATTCCACTAAGAAATTACTGAATAAGAACTTTGACATGAAAGACTTAGGCCCTGCTGATGTCATATTAGGGATGAAGATTAGAAAACTTCTAATGGCTATAGTCTGAGTCATCCTCATTATGTTGAATCCATACTTAAGAAATATAATCAGTTTGACTGTAAACCTGCTTGTACTCTGTATGATTCTTCTTGTAATCTCAAAAAGAGAGTGCAGGAGTTAACCAACTTCAATGCTCGAGATTCATAGGAAGTATGATGTATTTGATGAGTTGTACGAGACCAGACATTGCTTATGATGAGAGTAGTAGGTTAAGCATGTATACTTGTAAGGGCAGATGCATTGGGAAGTCTATACATATATGTAAAAGATATAACTCCTTGAAAAACTAATCTCAACAGGTGTTATCTCCATATTTTATACAAGGTCCAAGGAGAATATCACGAACCATTTGACGAAAGGTTTTTCCAAGGAAATAGTTATCAAATCATCGAGGGGGATGGGGCTTAGGCTCAATAATTAAATTTTTCATGAAGGATACTCAACCTTGCTGACTAGAGATCCCAAGATCAAGGTTTCGAATGAGATAACTAATTTGTGGTGGGTAAAGGTGAACACTATCAGAGAATTTCATTCTCCGTCCCTACCCTATGGTGTAGATGTGATAGTGTGAGTGCATGTAGAGGATGACTTTTGAGTCTTAATGAGTTCTATAGTTTCAATTTAATATTGAAGTGAGGTGTATCAGTAAACACTCTTGATGGAAATCACCAATATGAATGAGGAACTAGGGCCACTTCATATGACAATGCAACCGATTCTCTAGAGCATTCTGAGAAACATGATATTTCCATGGACAAATTGGACAAAACGACACGAACTTAGCAGCTCCAGGAGGATACCATGCGTAGTTGTTTTTGAGAATTGCACCAAACGCTAGTAGTTCAAGATAACGTTCATAGTCTAGCAAGTAGTTCCGGTAACTTCTCGCTAAGCAGGGTTCCAAGGCCTCATGGATACCTTTTCCTAAATGGTATTTTCCGTATTCCCTATTTTCCGAGATTTCATTCATGTGGGTAATTGTTGGAGAAAAATGTATGCTCCCTTATTTCTTTGAGTGAATGAATCTCTTTAGTCCCACATTGGGTATCCTAGAGAAGGAGATCCACCATATAACCATATTCATATGGATGTATTGACTATTTATCAAACAGAATAGTATATTCTGATTGATAAATCTGTCTCCCACAGAAATACCTACGAAGTTTTTGTTCCGTCTTTTGATAAATCAAGGTGAACATGAACCAATTGATAATCCGGTCTTATATTCCAGAAGAACAGCCTAAAAATATCCATCACCTCACAATAACTTAAATGTATTGTAGTAGAACAAGTTATTGTAGAATCACAAAGAATGAGACGAAAAGCTTTGTGATTACTTTTTATATCTTACCTGAAAAGGCGAGGGTACCCAAATATACCTCAAGCTAAAACTTTTCCTACCTATAAGTTCTTTCTCCAGAAGTGATTGTCTATGGACTGAGTCGAGACAATACAACTAATCGTTTCACACTTCGTGTGATCGTCTATGGATACGAGATCGAGACAATACAACAACGAAGTATGTTACTTGATAAAAATGTTTGTACTTAACCAAACACAATAAGATTCACTTATCAAGTAAATAGGAAGTAAAGTTTGTGTAATTTACTTTACTTATAATAAAACAATTATAATGCCGAAATATAAAGTAAATGACACAACAAGATTTTGTTAACTAGGAAACTGCAAATGTAGAAAAACTCCGGGACCTTGTCCAGAATTGGATACTCTCAGGATTAAGACGCTACACAAAATCACACTAACTTCGTATAATTGAGACCAAGCAACTAAACCTATAGTTTACCTAGTTCCGTCTGTATTCCAATGCCTTCGACCTTAGTCACGTACTTGGAACAATTCCTTTGGTTCGTATTCTAAACAGTAAAGGAACAACAAATCTGTTTGGTATCAACTCTATTCAACCAAGTGATATGAGTCGGACAAAGGCTCTTCTGTTTATCTTAACATAAACTCCTTCGTCAGGTTCTTAGATCTATCTTATATTCAATTACCGAAGTAATCTTTTAAGATTAAGCCAACAGAACTGTTAATCCAAAGAATTGTGTTGATGCCGATCTACTCAATTAATCAATCAAATCTATCACAAGGATAAACCGATTATTAATTGGATCCTCTTTTACCGAAACAAGTATTGTGCACACCAAAGATTATGAACCCACAAATATGAGATCTTCAATATCTTCTTCGTCTTAAAATCTTCTTAACCTTCACACAATCACTTGAATCTCTTGTGATCAATCACGCACAGAACGAAGTATGTTAACAATGGATTATCACAAGATCGTCTTTAGAACTAACAACAATCTAAAGATCCATGTCGAAACTCTGAACTAGTTTGAGTGAATCTTATATCAGAAGAGAAGATTCTCAAGCATAAACAAACTAGGTGCAATCAAAGTTCAACCACCGTTAGTCAATCAAATGAATGAAAGCAAAAGATAAAACACAATTATCTAGTTTCCCACCAACGGTACACGCTAGAGATTCTCAATCCCAAAGAAGACTTTAAACTGAGCGGCTGTAAGAGATTTAACCTAATTAGGTTACTCTCCTCTCCGAATAGCCAGCTACACCAGTAACAACACAACAAAGAGGAAGCTTGTTGTTACGAAGGATTAGTTTGCTAGAAAGGCAAACTTTAAGTATTTATAGACAAGGAAGTTTGGACACCAAGGAATTTCCAAAACCGAAAATATTCTCAAGATATTCATTAAATCACAAATTCGGTTTTCATAATTCCTGGAAATGCTCTGTCCAAAAATAATGATCGAAATCTCTCGAAAAATCTCTAATTAGTAAATGCACATTACTAATTCTTATTTCCCTACAAAATGAAGTTAAATACCTTAATTAAAAGATTCTTAACTGATTTATGTTTCGATCATGGGATTCTCTTCCCTTAGGTATTAAGGAATAACTTTGAACTATTAAATAATAAACATTCATAGCACGTGTTCAAAGTATGTCGACATCCTTACTTTGTAAGTTCTCTTCCACACTTCCAAACAAGTTTAGAATTGGTTCATATGACTTTCAAGAACTATGCGATTGATCAAATAACATTCAATCACAATCACGGGTTTATCGGTTCTACCATAACAAGTTTCGGTTCTACCTTCCATGTGAGTATTGTGCATAGTCACACTAGCTTTCCAAAATTCGGTTGACTAGGTACTAGGATCGGTTCCCCATATATATATGGTATCTAACTTTTATGTGTTGTACATGTCCATAGGATCGGCTCCCCATTGCCTAAAAACGTGTTGCACATGTTCATAGGATCGGTTCCCCTTTTTGATATAAACCTTACTTCATCCCATACAAGGATATGTTCCCCTTTGTGATGTACTGCACCTCTTACTAGGATCGGTTCCCCTTTCCCATATTTGGTCAGACATAAATCACAAAACCGATCATACCATCTCAGGTGATTACTTAAGATCAGTTTCACTAATAAAAGTCATACCAATACATAAGTCAGGCCTTTGTGAATAGTTCTACCAAAAACATAACGAGTCGTGAACGGTTATGCTCAATCACACATATTGATTGTTCATAATATATGCAATGAATAACAAAACCAATAACGCCTGACAATTTCCTTTTCGGTTCACAAACAAGTTTATGAACTTACTTTCTTAGAACACATGTAAAACATTGTTCCGTAGGATGAAATCCTCACCTCGTACCCATACATAATCACAATATCATTCAAATGATTATGGCGATGTCTTATCTACAAAGTTTAATAGTTAAGCAATAAGCCTCGTATTTTATTCCTTAATACTATGTATATCTAGAGTTCAAATATGCTTCGCAGTTTTGTTTTCAATATGCACGACTTGAAAGATACGTTAGTGAATGAAACAGTTCAAGTCAAATATCACTAACCTCAAGTGGAAGGATGATTGTTTTCATTGTATCTTCTTGCTTCTTCACATCTTCAAGACTTCGCAATACTTATAATGTCTCATATCCTAATACTTTCAAGCTAACCTATACGAAGTTGACTCTAGTACATAATCAGCGACTCTTAACATGAGTTTTGAATCACTAAAATATGACAACATACCAACTCTTGGTGGGTTCAGCCGAGATATGTTCTAACATTATCTATCGGAGATAAATCTCGATCCAATCTTAGAGAACATAATACTCAATACGATAGAAAAAGTAAGATCAGAACACGCAACTACAGAGAAATAGTTGAGTCTGGCTTCAGAACCCCAATGAAGTCTTTAAGTCGTTAACCTATAATGGTTTTAGGAACAACCTAGGTTAAAGGAGAATCGAGTCTAGTATGCAACCAGTATCACACGGGAGGTGTAGGGATTAGGTTTCCCAGTTGCTAGAGTTTTCCCTTATATAATATTCAAATTAGAGTTTGATAGCTTTGAAGCAAAGAAATCAATATTCCCACCGTTAGATGAAATCTTGATTTAAGATTCAAGATAAGTTTGCTTAAAACCAAAGAAATATCTCTCCACCGTTAGATGGTCTTAGCTTGTTACACAAAAATGAAATATACTTTCATTTAGATATGGATAACCGTACCTAAATGTGTATATTGAGTTGGCTCAATAATAGTTAACTGAAGTTAGCCATATGAACATTTTCTATTAACCTCATTCATCTAACACTTCTAGATTAAATGATAATCATATGAATCTAATTGTGTTACTCATAGATATGTTCAATTTTTTATATTCTCATACAAGTATAAAAGACACAATTAAAACAAAATCGGATTTGATTCAAGAGAATCAATTCATGAACATTAAGCCACGGTTTTCAAAGATTGCATTCCTTAATTTTTATATGTATTTGTTCATGAGCATGAAATCATACTTAACCGATTTTAGAACTTAAACCAACTTAGTTTGCAAACGAGTATACAAACTTAAGTTCCGGACTTTGGCCTCGTCCGACAGTTCGTAAACCGATATGCATATTATCGTCCGGGACCTAACTCAGGTGGAACCGTTCGCATACTGGTATGAGAACTTGGTTCCCGGATTTTAACAGTTAAAACCGTTCGCATACTGTATGCAAACTTGGTTTCCGGACCTGAATCATACCACAACAGTTTCCATACTGGTATGCATATTATGCTATGTCTAGACAATGGTTAATTGTTCTAAGATCCCTTTTCAATAATTGAAACATCCTTAGAAGATGACAATAGCTGTCTCACAAAAACTATTAGCTTATAAGTAACTTTCAAGTGATCGAATGATCAATAAACATCCTGACTCTACATCAAATGATTGTCTCACACAATTCATGTAAGATGTTTCAAGGCAATTTTCACATGATCATCTTTTGACTCATTGTTTAGTTTCCAACAAATAAATTGTTTCCAACTAAACTCGTCAAAAATAATGATGAATGTATCTAAAGCAAAAAGCTTCCAACACATATTTCGAGAAAGATATAAGCGAGTTAAACTCAGCTCGAAATATCAAATGTGTATAATGTAAAAGTATATATAGCTGTACGACTTAGTCTCAATAGGAGATAGAATAGAATAGACTTCTGAGTGATAGATAAGTTTATTCTCCACATATTTTTTGTTGATGAAGTTCCTCCAAGCTCTCCTGAGTAGATCTTTGTCTTCAATCGATGAACGCCATGAAGTCTAAAGATCAACTACACATTTTATCTAGTCCGAGACATAGTTATAAGTAGACTAGAAATAAAGACTTATAGTTTTGATCACCTAAACTTGAGAAACAAGCTTGAGATAGCAACACTTGCGAGTTCGACCGACTAGTGCTCTAACAGATAACTCTGTTTCTGCTGAATTTTGGGGAGCCATCTTTGTATTTAGGCGCACTTGTTCCAGAATCATGACCGGTATTTGGTTTTAAAGCGATTCCATGTATTCATTGGTGCTTTATATGATCATTCTTTGGTGCCATGATTTAGTTGTTTATTGGGATAACTATATGAAGTTTCTATCGAAAATTCAATTCGAGTTCTCTAATATTTATAGAGAGCATAATGATCTAGTATATTTATTGGCAAAGTGGGGAGCATCTACAGGATCGTAACGGTGGAATAAGCCACCGAATTTTATTCGATCGACTATGGGAAGTAACAGATCAAGCCTGTCGGTTTATCGTATTAGATAATTTATATCATATTCTTTTTCATTTAATTTTATTTTTTATTCTCTTCTCCAGTATGTGAGATCTTGGCCCACTCCCCTTCATTCTCTTTGTTTGCTTTTTAAATAAATGGTTCTGACGAATTTTGCGGGAAAAAAGAAAAATTCTCCTTTTATCATGATCTTCAATTTTGGGCCTTTTCCCTTCGTACAAAAGTGTACTAATGATAAATAATTTCCGTCTCCTTTACCATGATGGTATATGTACTTTTCTTTGCTCATTTTATATGTGTGCAGATAATGGTGCAAACTGCATAGTACCAGCACGTTTACAACACATCACAACACGCCATTTTCAGTGTGATGTGTTGTGCTAAACTACATTTCAGAGCACCTAGAACGACATAATGATAGATGCATTTATGTGTTTATTTTGTTATCAATGTTCTGTATTGTTAGACTCGATTAAATACCTATTGTGTTATTTTATATTTTTGTAGATGTTTTTGGAAAAATAAGCTCTTGCGGCGAAATTGGATCGAAAAGTGGTGTTTTACACCCTAGGATAGAGTACTAAAAACAACCCAAAAATACACCGGAGGAACCCAGAAAAAGTGTTGGAAACACCCCAGAAAAATTACTAAAGGCAACCCAAGGGAATGTGTTATTCGGACTCCATCAACGGATAAGGGGGCGACCACTGGATAAGGGGCGACCTTCTTCACAAATTCAAAAAAATATTTTGGCGGCAAAATATTTGCTCTTCACTGGCAGATTTTCTCGATTGCATTTGGACGTGATTTTGTGCGATTCAATCGCTGAAACTTTGCGGAAAGATGTAATATATCATAACAGAGCTGGTATGGATGATTGTTTCGACTGAATTTGGCTGGATAGTCACGTGGAAGTAATCAGGGCAACACGGGTTTGAAAATGATATTCACAGATTTTCAGCAAGTTTGATGTGTGCTGCTCGTGTTTGGATGACACTTAGTCATTGAAGATGCGTGTATAAGCTAAATAAGGGAGTATCAGAAGCTGTTTACGCGTGGAGAATCATTTCAGGGAAGAAAATATTCGGAAAATATTTTCTTTTAACACCAAGTAATGGAGGATCATGGAGAGTTAATGACGTGATTTCTTGTCGCTGTTGGGTATAAATAGGTTCCCTGGGTGTCCTAGAAGGGGTGTCGAGAGTTTGGGGTCGATAGGAGAGCTCAGGAGCGAGAAATCAAGAGTTGATGAAACTCTGTTTCTACTCCTGCTGATGATGAAGAACACCAAGAACACGAAGAACAGACTCGCAGGGACAATCGTTTATCAACAGTGAAACAGACTCACATGCGTGGGTCGTAGGTGTGGGTCTTAGAACCACATCGACAATAGCACTTCTCTTTTATCGTTCTTTTGTGACGCTTCCTGTGGGTCGCAAATTAGCTATTTACACCATTTTCTCTTCTTCTCTTCATTGTAAACACCATTTGAGCAATAAATAAATATTTTGAGCGTGTTTTTATCATGATGAGCAAAACCAGCACTGGGACGACGGAGGAGGGTGAATTTCATACACGGGTAAATTTATTTTATTCTTTCTTATGACTTTTGCATTAATTTAAAAATGAAATATGATTTGAATTAATTGGTTGTTATTTAATTTGATGATGTATGCTTAGCTTAGGTGTTTTGATACATCATGCTTAGGACTTGCAATCGATGTTTTGAGAATATATCTTGGAAAAATCTGAGTCCATGTCAATTTTATTGAGTTTTAAATTGTCAAAGAATATATGAATGAACCCTGTGTAGTGAATTCGGACAAATCCTTAGTCCCAGTACCTCGCGCCCATTGTTAATATTTTTTGTATATATATTTTTTTATTAAATCTAAAAATTCCATTTCCTTGACAAGTCTGAAACGAATCCTATTTACTACAACCCCATCAAAAATCATAATCATTTTGCCGCCGCCGACGCGGATTTGTGCTTAGGTAGAATTTTTAGGTTTTTATTATTTTTTATTATTCCATTTGTTCTTTTTACGTCTCTGATGAGTGCCAAATATTGTATATATTTATCCTTTTTTGTTGGCATTTAAATCATATTTTATGCATTAATTCTACATTTTATCCCATATTCTGTATTTTCATTGTTTTCAAGAATAAATATTTTTATTAATTAATTTTGCATTTTTAGGTAATAAATAAAGTCTGGATGACTTGCGGAGCAAAAAGAGCAGAAAAGTAGTGAAAAGCCGGGAGAAATCACGCAAGGAAGCCGCGAAGAATGGTGCGCACAACCTCATTTTCTACACACAAAAACGGCTCCGTTCTCAGCCATCAGATTAGTTCTCAGAAGCATCCGACGGTCGCTCCTTCATAGAGCATCAAAATCTGAAGTCTCTGCCAAGCACCACAGCGCTGAAATTCCAAGCCTTCAGATTAGATGGTAGTTGAATCCAACGGCTGCTCCCTTTCTGTTCATCAAAGTTTGATATCTCCGCCTTACACTACAGCACCTAACCTAATCTATCACCGTTCGTTTCGTTGTATCCCTTCATCCGACGGTCGCTCCTCGCTTGCCTCCGCATCACCGTCCGATCTACCTACCAGATCCACATCCCACGGCTAAGCTTCGCGAAACATCAAAATCTTTATCCCTGCCTCACACCTTAATACCCAAATACCTAATACCCTTCTTCCCAAAACAGTCGACCTCTCCTCCATCACTTCTCCACAGCAGAGCCTTCCCCTTCCACCTGCTCCACCAACTCGCTGCCACCACCACCAGCTCCGCCACCTACTCCACCAACCCTGACACCACCATACCACCTCCGTCATCATCCTACACGTGATTGAAAGCTTCCCCCATCATTCTAGCCCTTTATCCCATCAACTTATTACCTAACCTAAACCCTAGGTTATGGGTTGATGGATTAACGTGTGCTAGAGAAGCAATTGATGCATGGAGGTGATACAGGAGAACAAGTGGAAGCATGGGTCGAAGATGGAATGGTCTCATCACATCAAATCAGGTTACAAAATCGATCCCTAGGTCACTGTTGAAAATTAGGGTTTCGTAAATTAGGGTTCTTCATTTTTGGGTATAAATAGAGGGGGTGTTGTATGTGTAGAAGGTGTTCTTGGACTAGCCAAGTTACCAATTAGGTTTAATTTCATTTTTTGGTTCCAATTTTAATTGCACTGTTAATTTTTAGGGTTCTTGTTTGGCAATTTTAATTCTCTGTTTAGTAGTTCAAATGTTTGTTATGTTCTTGTTAATTTCATGTTTTAATTTCCTGTTTAATGTGTTCCTGTTTAATTTTAATTTGTCATGTTAGTGCCATGTCTAGCTCAACTGTTGTTTTTAATTCACTGTTAGTTTGATGGAATGCTAGGCTAGTTACCTTTGAAGCATTGAACTGATTGAGTAATGGAAGAAATCAGTGCTCATAGCAAGCTGATTATCTTGCCATTCCTTTTGTATGCTTAGGATGCAATGTGCTGATTGTGCAATGGAAGAAATCAGTGCTCATAGCAAGCTGATTATCTTGCCATTCCATTTTTGTTTGCCTGTATTCTTGCCTTAGTTTTGCTCCATTTTAGTTTCACTATCATCCTTGCCCTTGGCCTTAGGCCTTGGTTCATCTTGCATTGTTCTTTGCTTTTTCCCTGTGTTGCTTGTGTTTGCTATTTTCTCCTGCTGTGCATTTTCTTCACTGCCTTGTGCTGCTGCTGCTTGTTATTCTTGCTGCCTCCCTTTGCACTGCAGCTGCTGTTGCTGTTGCTTTTGCCCTGCAGCTGCCTCTGCTGTTGTTGCCTTTGCCCTGCAGCTGCTGTTGCTGCTGCCAAGCTGCTGCTGCTGGTGCCTTCTCTGTGTTGCCTCTGCTGTTGTTGCTGCTGCTTCTGTTGTTGCTGCCAAGCCTGCAGCCAAGCAAAAGACCATCAGTCCAGTTCAAGGCCTAGTTCTCAGTTCCAAAGCCCAGCTTTCAAAGCTCAAGTTCAGTTCCTCAAAGGCCCAAAGGCCCAGATCCTTGACTGAATCCAAAGCCCAGTTCACATCAAAAGACACTAAGCCCAATTCACAAGTAAATTGTTGAGCCCAAGTTCAGTTCACTGTAAGGCCAAAGCCCATTTACACTTCAAAGACCAACTGAGCCCAAACTCAGTTCATTTTATTGTTAAAAACAAACCCATTAAGCCCAATTTACTCAAAGGAGAATCAAAGCCCAACAATAGCAATTTAGGAACCCAATTAGCTAGAAAACTCAAAACACACCCGATCTCTGTGGATCGACCCGTACTTGCACGAGCTACAACTGACGACCGTGCACTTGCGGTATTACTGTAGGCCCCCGTTTTTATTGCGCTTAATTTTATACATATCTCCGGGCCCACCAAGTTTTTGGCCGGGGATAATTTTTAGGACCTTTTCAAAGCCTGCCAGTCTCTTTGGTTGTGTCTTTGTATTACAGGTTTGAAGTTGGATTCTAAAGACCTTGGTATCAAAGCTTAAAGCTAGAAGAGAAGGAAAAAAGACAAAGCCAAAAAATAAAGAAAAAAAAGAGAGATATTTTTTTTGTTTTTTTAAGAGACTTTCCATTTTTTTTTGTAATAATAATTATTATTTTTTGTATTTCTTTTCATTGGACTGGACTTTGGACAATTTATTTTAATTTTAAACCCTACGGAAGGGTTATAATAAAAAATTAAATATAAACTGTTTGCAGGGAAGGACGACGATTACAATATCGTCTCGGCCCCTCGGGTTCGCACACTGACACTGGAGTCAGTGGCCCGAGTCGACTACATAGGTTCTTCGCCCGTCTGGTACGGGAGGTAAACTTCTAAACACCCGCGAATCTCCTGTCAGCGGGTTTACTGTCTGCCTTAAGGTGATTATATGTTGAGGACTGAACCGGCTGCTTTAATTTCCTAGTAAAGGGCAAGAACTTGCCATATAAGATAAGGGTTCGGATTTCATCAACGTTCCCTTCTTGCCCGCCTTAGGTAAAGGAAACCTAACGCGAACCCAAGCTTAAAATTTGATTAGAACGAGACCGATAGGTTAACGATCTTGGTAGAAAATCTTTCGAAAAATATTGGTTACTCTTTTAAGCATACTTCAAAGTTCTTGATGGTTTCTGTAAGTTGAATGCGTGACTGCGCCGCCTTGTACCGGTGAGGCTTTGGGTATCAAAGCTCCACTGAGCTTCCCTCGCCTCGATTCAACTTACTTTAACTCGGATTGATTCCAGAGGGGTTTGCTTAAATTGTAACGAATTCCCTTTCGAAGGATTAGAAGCTGGTCTAGAACAATCTAAGTGGAGCCATCATGCTTTTTGTTTGCTAGAAATCAGTAGGTTTGATTTGGTCGAGTCAGCCTTGTTTGTGATTGTGTAGAATTCCCTTGCAATTAAGAATGTCGAACTGGTTAGACAGAAGCCAATACAATTAGTATCGATCTGAATTTGAATATGGACATCATCATTTTTATGACCATGGTGGGAATAGTAGTTGGGAACGCCAACCTTTTCAAGGTTATGGTTCGTACCATGGTGAGCCCAATTACTATCCACACGCGAATTGGTCTTACGAGCAAGAAAATCAGGAACACTGTAGTACTGGTTACTCGTTTTTGGAAACTAGTCCTGATTATGATATTTCTGAACTTGTTCCATCTCTACAAGAGACCCAACAACGGATTGAAAGGATGTATAAACGTTTATTTGCAATGAATAGTTCAAAATAAGAGTGTACACGATATTCTGAGATGATAAACGAGAGTGGTAAACGTATAAGTGTTATGCTCTGTGAAATTCAGGCACGTCTAGAGGCAGAAAATGAACAGTTGGCTAATGCTGCTCGAAATAATCTAAATTTCCAAAATAGGGTTTCTAATTCTACCCTTGATATCAATAGTGAATATTTGCCTAATTTAGAGAACGGGGCTAGAATAAAAGACACTACTTATTTAGATAAGGTTCAATCATCTTTGTACTATTATGATGATGAGGATAGTAGTAATGAAGAATCTGAAATATGTAGGCATAGTGATCAGGAATCTATTAATCCAATTGAGCTTTATAATGATTATATTATTTCTAGTTCAAATCCAAATAATATTTATGATTATTCACCTATTCAAAAGGACGAGGATTTGATTAGAGATACCACCATTTTAGACGATGTAGTTTTTCCTTTTGATTACGAAGCCGATAGTGGTTTAGAGGAACGGGTTTATTCCGAAAATGCTGTTTTAGAGTATAGAGACTTAGAAACAATAGTATTAAATGAAGAAGATATACCCGTAGAGATGAGTAAAGATGAACTACCTGATAATAAATTAGAAGAATCAATTGACCATTTTCAAGAATCTAATGATCCAGAAATTAGGGAGATTGTAACTAGTCTATCTAGAGACACTGAAAACTCTAAGTTTGGGGGTGATTATCACCTTACTAGTGCCTTACCTTTAACTCTCAGAAATTCCCTTCACTTAGGATTTGATATCTCTGCCTCGACAATTTTACAAGATTACCTTCATACTCGTTTTCCCGAACCTAATGTTGTCCAGGAAGAAGTTCAGTCGTTAGAAACGCATCCTCTGGTTGATGTGGTTTGCCCAGGATATGATCCCCAGATTGACATTGTTTTCCCACCAAATAGTTTTCTTCCAACTTTGGGAACGTTTATATTCCAAATGTGTCGAATATTAAGTTGTGAGACTAAAACTAAATGCTTTAGGAAATTAGAATCGACACATTTGCTTAAGAATGACCACTACTCTCATTGTGGTGAATTATGTAAGTCAAATCTTATTGACTTAGAGGATCCTCAGTTATTTAGGTTATTATTGTGCGCTTCTAAGATCATATTTGAGTTTTTCCAGACTCTAGGATCTAATGATTCGGATCCCACCTATGAAGAAATGCAGCCAATGAAAATTTTCTATTTAGACCCTTTCATAGAACCTGAACCTGAACCACAATTAGATATAAATTTCTTAATGAGGAAACTAAGTAAGGGCATGCTAGTCTTGTTCACTTTCTTGGTTCATTGCAGTTTTCTTTGGTCAGCTCTATTTAGTTTTGAAGACCCACAGTTATTTCGGCTGTTACTTTTTGATTCTATGAGATGACTAATTCCTTTCGATGTCTGGATGAAGACTTTAAACTTAGCACTTCTTGGGAGGTAACCCAATCTCATGCAACACGGTAATATATTTCCTTAACTCTTTTGCTTCAAATAGTAACAATTTCTCTCCTTGTTCATGCTTTTAATTTTATCTTTAGAACATTGAGGACAATGTTAGATTTAAGTTTGGGGGTATAGGAGAAACTTTTCAGTTGCAGAATAAATAAATAAATTCCAGAGCTTAGAAATTTATGCTTATTAAGGTTGGCACTAACCAATCTAAGTGGATGGGAACATCTTGGTTATAGGAGTTGAGGAACCAATCTGATTAGATGGAAACATCGAAAGAGTCTATTCATAAAAGCACAGAGCTCAGGTGTTAGTAATAACATGATAGTTTCACCATATCTCGTTGAGTCCTTTTCACTTATATTCTTATTTTGTTTTGTTTTTAAACTATGTTTCTCTAAGAGAGTAGGTGGGGCCCACGATTCAAGTTGTTACCACTGCTAGGGTGGACTAGAGTGATTGAGATACCAAAAAAAGAAGACCATACCAATTATACCAATCGGAATAAACATTAACACTTGGATAACAATATGTGTGTGTTCTCCCTGTCGCCGTTGCCTAAGCAAGCGTGGAATGCAGGAGCCGTGGGAACTATCATGTAATCTGCTGACAAGAAGCATGCACTTGGATCCAAAAGATCTATTCATGCCGTTAATCGAAAAAAAAATGTTCTATGTAGTCAATCACTGGTTCCCTTGTATATGCCAGTATGTTGATATTAGTCAGACCGGTATCTCAGTCCATTAGGATAGGTTCATCCTAGTAATGGCCTTCAGACAGATATGGGAAACACCGTTCACCTAGTAAACATCAAAACCATCTATGTGCGATTCAATCGCTGAAACTTTGCGGAAAGATGTAATATATCATAACAGAGCTGGTATGGATGATTGTTTCGACTGAATTTGGCTGGATAATCACGTGGAAGAAATCAGGGCAACACGGGTTTAAAAATGATATTCACGGATTTTCAGCAAGTTTGATGTGTGCTGCTCGTGTTTGGATGACACTTAGTCATTGAAGATGCGTGTATAAGCTGTTTACGCGTGGAGAATCATTTCAGGGAAGAAAATATTCGGAAAATATTTTCTTTTAACACCAAGTAATGGAGGATCATGGAGAGTTAATGACGTGATTTCTTGTCGCTGTTGGGTATAAATAGGTTCCCTGGGTGTCCTAGAAGGGGTGTCGAGAGTTTGGGGTCGATAGGAGATCTCATGAGCGAGAAATCAAGAGTTGATGAAACTCTGTTTCTGATCCTGCTGATGATGAAGAACACAAAGAACACGAAGAACAGACTCGCAGGGACAGTCGCTTATCAACAGTGAAACACACTCAAGGCGTGGGTCGTAGATGTGGGTCTTAGAACCACAGCGACAATAACACTTCTCTTTTATCGTTCTTTTGTGACGCTTCATGTGGGTCGCACATTAGCTGTTTACACCATTTTCTCTTCTTCTCTTCATTGTAAACACCATTTGAGCAATAAATAAATATTTTGAGCGTGTTTTTATCATGATGAGCTAAACCCAACACTGGGACGACGGAGGAGGATGAATTTCATACACGGGTAAATTTATTTTATTCTTTCTTATGACTTTTGCATTAATTTAAAATTGAAATATGATTTGAATTAATTGGTTGTTATTTAATTTGATGATGTATGCTTAGCTTAGGTTTTTTGATACATCATGCTTAGGACTTACAATCGATGTTTTGAGAATCTATCTTGGGAAAATCAGAGTCCATGTTAATTTTATTGAGTTTTAAAATTTCAAAGAATATATGAATGAACCTTGTGTAGTGAATTCGGCCAAATCCTTAGTCCAAGTACCTCTCGCCCATTGTTAATATTTTTTGTATATATATTTTTTTTATTAAATCTAAAAATTCCATTTCCTTCACAAGTCTGAAACGAATCCTATTTACTACAACCCCATCAAAAATCATAATCACATAACACCCAACACGACATGGCATGTGAAAATAACATTCATAAAACACTACCTAACACAACTAAATATACCACTATTCATGTATAGTTCACAAAAGAGCAATTACTTTGCAAAAGACATCGGATTTTTTATTTCTATAAAATCACTTTATTTTTTTCTTTTGATCTCTGTTTTTTCTAAGTTTCCTTGTTATCTTGTTATACACATGTGAAACACGTTGCAAAAGACGTGAGTCATTTGAGGATAAGTGGAAAATGAAAAAGAAAATCTAAACGAAACTTAAGTCGATATTAAAGTAAATACCGAAATGTCGGAGAAGATTGAAATGATATGGATCAAGGGGTATAAAGTCGTGAGCACGAAATACTAGTTTTCTCTTGGTTCTATTTTAAAAGGGTTATACCAAGCATTATAATGAGGTGTTGTGCTTTGTTTTAGCTACATCATAGCGAACGTTAATCATTATGACTCATTTATTAGCTATAACGTGGTCAAAAGATCGAGTTTATTTAGTGAAGAGAACACATTTTCTCCCCATTACAACTAGACACGTATCTGTCTTCAATTATAACCCGATTTATGTTTTTACCTTTTTGTGTTCATGATATTTCTCTTTTAACTTTTTTATTTATCATAATATTATTCTTACCTATTATGTATCCAATTATTTTCTTAATTATTGTTTATAATTGCTAACAAATATTTAATAAAATCCGACTGAATATAGTTTGATTTTTTTTTACTGAAACTAAATTTTTGTGTCCCTATTTGTACGGAATCTAAGAAATGCTACCTCCCAAGCGATTGCTTTTTGACTATCCTTGGCTTAGCTGTAGCCAAGAAAAATGCCTAACCATGGTGCTTAGTTTTAGTAATGCTTTTTGTCAGAACAAGATGGGCAAGGAATGACCGTTTCAGGTTTTTCCGGTTTGATTTGTAAAAATAGTACAAAAAAACTGTTGCAAGATATTATATTATCAAAAAGAGTATCTTAATGTCTCTTTAATAATAAACATTTTGGGTAATACTGGAAGTCCGCTATATAAATGTATTTTGTTATAAATTGAATCGACAATGCAAACTGTTGGGATTTTTATACTAAAGATTTGGTAAAACCGTCGGAATGGCATTCATTGATAAATCAACGCAAACTACAGACGCTAACATTTTTTTAAAAGACAATCAGTTGAGTCGGTATTGAAAAGGACAGGGTACAAAGTACATCACAAACTTTTTCGTTCATGAACCTATTTGGACAAAACCTAATACAAACACAAGTATATCAAAGTAAAGATCATTGAAGAAGAGTGTATATAGTGTTTCTCTTTCTATTCGATAGTCAATATGCATGCACCAAAGAATGTCTGAACTAAGTACTTGGACAATCTCAAAAATCAATATCCAAGATCAATCTAGTCGTCTCCAAATTAAAAGGATCTGAATTCTAACAAGTATGAGCTTGCAATCTATCATTTAAGATATGAATTGAACAAGAACCAGTTTTGTCTTATATCTCAAATAATAAGGACTTAACATATCCAGATTGATTAGGTACTACTTGTTTTACTCATATTATAAAGGTAAACAATACAATGCTGAAAAGGAAAAACACAAGACACCTGAAATTTTGTTAAAGAAGAAAACTTCGCCTACAATAAAACCCCGAGACTTCGTCCATATTTGAGAACCACACTGTATTAAACCGTCACAACCATTATAGCTTACTATGAGACTTCAGACTGGAATGTAGTTGAGACCGAATTAATCATTCAGGATATTTAGCTGAAGTTTTGTTCTTTACGTTTCTTGAACCTCGCAAGATTCTACGTACTTGATTCCCTTAGCTGACATCCTTTACAACCTAAGAGTTGCTTCTACCCCGATGAAACTTTGATACTTATCTGCTTCAAACAGAAAAACCTATTTGATTTATTTTTTTGATATGTTTCATTCTAGGTTTGGAAATCTATTTGCAGTAGACAAAGTCCAGCAAACTTCACGAATCCGGAACACTTTCACTCAGTTAGCTGAGAAGACTGGACAACTAACCACCTCCCTATAACAATCTAAACAAATAAAATAAGAGTTCAGATATTTATGTTGAGGAATCACAAAGTCTGAAACGAAAATAACTTTGTGATTTGTATCTATCTTGTTCTTGATTTAAAGTTCGTGAACTTCAATTACCAGTAGAACAAGATCCGAATACAAGAACTATCAGGTCAAATATAGTCCGATTGAGCTTCTCGAATCCCGAAGTGAAGTCGTGACCTAGAATACAGTTCTACGAAGAACCTAGGTTATAAAGGGCTACTCTAGCTTTGCAACTAGGACATAGGATTGCCACCGATTAAGAAATCACATTGCAAGAGTCTCTCTATTTATAAATTTCCAAGAATTTATGTAACTTTGAATTCAAGCTAAGATAGTTTGAGATTCAAGCAAACACTTTTTCAGTATAAATGAAATTCTTATTAGGAATCCATGTAAGAATGTAAAATGTCCGCCTTGAAATTACATAAAAGAGTATGTATTATGGTCAATGGTTCTGAAACCATGTACAATGATAGTCCATAACGAAAAACATGCTTTTGAAGTTAAAAGTACTTAGCGGTATTCAATAACACTCAAGACTACACAATGATCCACAAGTCCAAAGCGATTTGTGCAAAAAAAAAAAAAAAAAAAAAAAAAGTTATCTTAGAAATGTCTGTGAATGTTGCAGCAACGGCAAGCATAGTCATGCAAAATAGTCCGTGGACCTTCTACTAAATTGGAACTCTGTTCCTTCTAGTTTTGCTGTACTCTTGTATGAACAACACGTGACTTAGACCTAAGTCAATTCAAATGTCAATTCATAATATTCATTTTTCTTAATAGCGCACTGTTGGTATTAGGCTGGAAATCACGCAGTTATCATTTAACTTTGATGTGTTAGGACAGACTACTTAGGTTATGGGTTCCTATTATGTAAGTGAAGGTAGAAATCAAAGGAGAAGGTTGAGAAAAAAGAGCATCTAAATCAGGGACTGAGCCAGAAATTTCATATAAGAGATGCGAATTTGAAAAGAATTTATTTAAGGGAGCTTATTAAGAGATTTTTTTTAATTAGTAAAAATTTAGGGATCACCAATGAATTAACCAGAAATAGGAGGCGGGGACCACCCCTGAGCTCTACGTAGCTCCATCCCTAATCTAAATGTAACTGAAATCAATATCCATATATGCAAATATTTAAATGTTTGAGACAATTGAAATGATAGGAATCAAGAGATATAGAATCTTGGGCAAAAAAAAAAATCTTTGTTTCAAGGAGCTATTATAAAATCGGGGGAAGGAAATACTAATCGACTTCAATTGAGGCTCTTCTGGATTGGTCCATATAGACAACAGAGTAGTAGTGTTGTCGGGTAATATTTCATCAAAAAGAAAATCCGAAAGTTTCTTGACCACGATCAAATAAACCATTTCACTGTTTCAAATTTTATCGGTTTGACTCTTTTAAAAGTAGTTTTCATCTTCATTATCCAAATCAATAAATCAAAACTAAACTAGAGTTACCTGATGGGTACGGTAACTTGATGATGAACCGAATGACTACCAGCAACGGAACTTGCTACATACAACAATGATGCTGTACTTGGTGAGGTACATTAGCTAGACCCAATAGTACGTGTTCACCGAGGATATAGTCAGTAGGGGTGCACTGGTATTCCATGTTAGTGAATGTAAGTACGGCCCTCTCTTTTGCAAAAATGAAATCTTGTGCTCATGTAGTCTTGTTCTCCTTTTATCACGAGCTTCAATTTTGCACATGGAACTTCCCTGCTTCCAAAACCCGCACCGGGCAAGGTCTTCAACAATAAATCATAATCCATTCCAAAACCGAAGTCATTTCCCATGATACTAGTAATGCAATTTGCTTTAGAGCGTGGATGTGCAATCACAGAATTATTGTTTCTCAGATAACTTTGATGTGTTAACACAAATTACTTAGGTTCCTATAATTTAAATGATGGTCGAAGGAAATTAAAAAGGAAAAGAGTAAAAAGCATCTGAACTAAACTAAAATCGATAATCATGGTAGATATATTGAAATGTTGGAGAAAGCTGAAGCTCAAAAGCTCAAACAATATGAGATAAAAGGGTGAATATTGCTGTTGCAAAAATAAAGGGACGACGAGTTGGTTCAGCGTATTGCAAACTTCAAAGATGGATTATAGTTTTGAAATATGGTATTCATTCGATCGTATTTACAAATGCTTTATTTAAGACTTATAGTATGCTTTAGCAATTTTATGTCTTAAAACGCCCTAACAGTAATGAAACTGAAAATATAAATATTCAAATGTTGGACAAACAAAAAGAACAAAGAAAACACAAATACTTACACATACAACTTGATAGAGTTCATTACAAATCTTATAATCCATATGCATACATATACTACCATGATTCAGTAACCATATAAATTCACCCGTATGGAAGATCATTCTGTTCTCATAATGTACTCTAGTCTCTTACAAGCCACTCTTTCAAATTTCTTGAACAACCATATCACAAACCTAAATAATTGCCATACTGCAAGCAAAACAATTAATAGCAACCAAAAAGCAAGGAAGCTCTGTATAACATAATGGTTGGGGTTAGTGGCGTACATTCAAAACATGAATAACAAAGCTACCGATGCCATTGCTATCATCATAACAACCATCAAAGTCCACTTGAGACAACTTTGCTTGTAAGGAAATCCACATATAATCAGAACCATGACACTCAACGATGATAAAAATCCTATCGTGTCGACCAACTCAAAAACATAATAGCTGAATCCTGGCAGCTTTATAAAATTACCTATCTCGGTGCCATTAAAAATCCGGGATTCAAAAGTTGTACTCCTGTTGAAGAATGAATTGTTGATTGTGCAATTAGAACTAGCAGTGTTGATTAGTTTAACACAATCTCCACCAGGTGGGTTTAATCCAGCTTCAAACGTCATGGTGGCTATTAGGACAGCCACCACCATTAATGAGTTTGCATCTCGTCTCAAGTCACGATTGTTTTCAAAATCATCATCATCATCTTCTTCCTCACTAGCATTCATTTTTTTCATAGTATTTTTCTTCTTTCTTTTAGTTTCTTTCACCGATCTGCTAAGGATTGTTTGCGAGCCGATCATAGCGGGTTCAATTTGGTGTGAGGATGTGTCCATTTCGGAGAGAAGCAAGGTATTGGACCTATTGGAGGATCTTATAGCTCCGAAACTGCGAAGAACCTCACCTATTAGCAAGTCTCCTGATTGAGCTGGACATTGTAGTAACACATCCAAAGCGGTGAAACCATTTGCATTCAGGGTGTTTACCTCGGCTTTATTACTCTCTACCAAATATTTTATCATCTGCAAACATAATTAAGTAGAAATAACTGAGAAATAGAATTTGCATTTAAGATAATTATCAAGCAGGAATACAATTTCATTCCCATCTATTCGATAATATTAGGATTAAGACTCCCAAAATGTATGGGAATTCAAAACCCATGTGGATGTGGATGATAGGTTTAGGATTTCATCTCTTTAGTGATTAGGATTCCCTCACCACCTTCCAAACGTTCGATTTTTTGGATCTGACACGGGATCTGCATCTGACTCAGTGTCTGACTAGGTCCGGATCAAGCACCAAATTGTTTTTTTTTTTTTTTGATATCTAATCGAGGTCTCACTAGAGTCATATAGCTGACCTGCATGTATATGGGTACATCTACCTGGGTTCAAAAGTTTTTCTTTTTTAAAATCTTTGATGGTTCGATGTAAAAATTAGATTCAGACGCACTGAGTCACCAAATTACAAAAAAAAAAAATTAAATCAAGTTGATTAAGAAGTAAGCAGCATAAGAAACTGGTATTCATATGTACCTGGAGGTGTCTCATAGCAACAGCAAGGTGCAACACAGTATTTCCTTCATAGTCTTTACTCCTTAGAAGCTCCTCATCCTCAACAATTTTAAAGGCTTCAAACTGATTATACTTCACACAAAGATGTAATATTGTTTCGCCATGACTCGTACGTAACCGAGTCAACTCGGTTTAACATTAATAAATTCCTTAACAATATCGATATGACCTTTAATCACTGCCAAATGTAATGATATTTTCCCCTCGCGATCATGTATGAAGCAACAAGCAGTGTCGATCCTTAAAATATCTTTCACAATCTGGATGTGCCCTTTTGCCGATGCTAAGTGAAGAGGCGTAAAACCTTGCGAATTCAACTCGCCAGTTAGCTCAGGCTTTCGATTTAGCAACTCTTTTGTAAAATCTAATGGCAACTGCAAGATGAAACTTAGCTTATATAAAGACAACTCTTTTTATTGATGTTTAGAAAATCTCTCAAAACTAAACACAAGCTCTAATCTTGCTCATATGATCAACCACAACTTTGGTGATCATATATATATAGAACTATGAATTCCTTTTCCTATTCCTATTACCTTATTACATGTCTTTCCTTTTCTTAGAACTAGATGACTTCTAATTCCCTTAGGATTACATCAATTTCCTAATCTTGTCCTAACCAGCTTGTTAGTGACTTCTATGTTGAAGTTTAACCAACATTCTCCCCGTTAAGCTTCAACCTTACCCATGACATATCTTGTACTCCAATCAATTGTCTCATTTCTTCAAACTTGATCCGAGCTAATGCCTTTGTCAATATATCTGCTTTTTGCTCAGTTCCTGGTATGTGTTCAACGTTGATGATCTCCTTCTCGATACATTCTTGTATGAAATGATACCTTTTGTGAATGTGTTTCGTCTTCCCATGAAACACTGGATTTTTAGTGAGTGCAATTGCAGACTTATTATCAATCTTGATGAGAACTTTTTCAGGTTCTCTTCCTTTGATTTCACCCAATAATTCTTGAAGCCATATTGATTGTTTAGCTGCTTCTGTTGCAGCCATAAACTCAGCTTCATAGGATGAGAGGGCTACAATGTCTTGCTTCTGTGAACACCATGTAATAGGTGCTTCTCCTAGATAAATGTATGACCAGTTGTACCTTTTCCATCATCTTGGTCAATATTATTATTGCTGTCACTATACCCAACAATTCCTTTTGATCCTCCCCGACCATACTTCAATCCACAGCTGATTGTTCCTCTTAGATATCTTAATATCTGCTTTATTACATCACCATGAGACTTGCGTGGACTCTGCATATAACGTCTTGCTACTCCCACAGAGAAAGCCAAGTCTGGTCTTGTGTGTAACAAGTATCTAAGGCATCCAACATTTCTTCTATAAATCGTTGGATCAATCTCAGCTTCTTCTTGTGCCTTTGAAACTTTAAGTCCAAACTCCATTGGTATCTTCGTTGGATTACAAGTTTCAAGTCCTGCTTCTTTCATAATTTTCCTTGCATAAGCTTCTTGTTTAATCTGAATCACATCTACTCCTTGATGGACTTCTATGCCAAGGTAATAAGTGAGTTTTCCGAGGTCTGACATCTCAAACTTTGATGACATTTCTCTCTTGAACTCATTGATCACCTTAAGGGAGTTGCCAGTCAAAAATAGATCATCTACATAGACTGCAATCACAAGAAGCGTTCCCTTTTCTTCTCTTCTGTATACTGATGTTTCTTTAGAGCACTTAACAAATCTTATTTCTCTTAAGATTTGATCTAACTTTGTATTCCAGGCTCGAGGAGCTTGTCTTAGACTATATAGAGCTTTTGATAACTTATAAACCTTATGCTCTTGTCCTTTTACTTCAAAACCTTCTGGTTTTTCAACATATACATCTTCTCGCAATTCACCATGTAAGAATGTTGTCTTAACGTCTAAGTGGTGAATTTCCCATGAGTTTGATGCTGCTTCTGCTATTAAGAGACGAATTGTCTCTAGTCTAGCAACTGGTGCGAAAACTTCATCAAAGTCTATGCCTGATTCTTGAATATATCCCTTTGCTACAAGTCTTGCTTTATATTTGTTGACAGTACCATCAGCATTCCGTTTTATTTTGAAGATCCACTTAAGACCAATCACTTTTACCCCACCTGGATTATCAACTAGAAACCAAGTCTTGTTTCTGTTGATTGAAATAATTTCTTCTCTATATGCTTGTGTCCATTTAGTCGAGACCTTTGCTTCCTGGAAATTCCTTGGTTCATCATTAACAGAAAGTAGCATAATCTCACATTCTTCTGCAGCTTGAAGAACATAATCCTTCAGATACTGTGGCTTTTATATCTGTCTTGTTGATTTTCGCAGTGGTGGGATATCTTGAGCTTCTTGGTTTTCTTCTTCTTCTTCTTCTACGTTATTCTCAGTGTTTTCAATATTCTCTCATTCTTCTTGATTATCATAGTGATTCTCTTCAGTGTTGATGGTTATGGGTCCTTCTCCTTCATCAATTACTTGACCCCATATCATGTGAAACATACCTGGATACCTTCTTGGTCCATCTTTAGTTTCTTTCCAGTTCCAGTTTGCTTTTTCATCGAATACCACATCTCGACTCACTATTACTCTTTTCGTTGTTGGATTGAATAATCTGTAAGCTTTGGATCCAGGCTCAATTCCTAGATGTACAAGAGTCTGAGATCGATCATCCAGTTTCTTAAGAGTTGCAGAATCAACTTTTGTGTATGCTTTGCAACCAAACACTCTTAAATGATCTATGTTTGGTTTTCTCTTTCGCAAAATTCCACATGGAGTCATGTCTTTCAGAGCTTTCGTAGGTATCCTGTTTATCAGGTATGTGGAGTGTCGTACAGATTCTCCCCATAGATAATTAGGTACCTGCATAGCCTTTAAAGAACTTCTTGTCATCTCCATTAGAGTCCTGTTTCTCCTCTCCACCACTCCGTTTTGTTGTGGTAGCCCTCAAACCATCTTGTTCTGAGACATATTTTCTAAGGTTCTGAAACTTATGTGTCCTAACCTTGCGTGCCACTTCCATGTCTGATCTTCCAGTCTCATATTCAGACACAATGGCCTTCCAATCATGAAACTTATCTTGTAGAGTCTATTCTGTGAGCGTGAGACTCTAACTAAAAGTCTTCCACTTGGGTCATGAACTGTTAGATAATCTTGTCGCATTCTAACATCACATCCAACTTCTGTAGCTTGTCCTAAACTTAGAATGTTGCTTTGTAAGTTTGGGATGAAGTATATGTTTGTGACAAACTTCGGTTCTCCGGTCTTGCTCTAAAATAGAATTGATCCTTTCCCTTCAATTTCTACAGAAGATCCATCCCCAAACTTCACTTGTCCTTTGATTTTCTCATTGAGTTCAGAAAAGTAGTGTCTCTTACCAGTCATGTGATTGCTGGCTCCATTATCTAAATACCAGATTCATTCTTCTCCATCCTTTGATTCGTAGTTCTTTGGTATTAGTTTCCCTTCGTTTAAGAATACAACTTCGTGCATGAAAAGAGTTGTATCTTCTTCCCTTGTTTCATTCTTGTTTGCTTCTTCCATATTTTGTATTCTTTCAGGGCATACAGAGGAGAAGTGTCCTTGTTTATCACATCTGTAACAAATAATGTTTGATCTATCCTTCTTTTCTTTCCCTTGGTTTTGATCATTCTGACTTGTTGTTCTATCTTGTGAGTTAAACCTTCCTCCCCTTCCCCGGCCTCTGTTTACTCTACCACCTCTTCCACGACCTCTTCCTCTTGTCGCAGAGTTTTGTTGTTAAGAGTTTGTGTACAAGAGTTTTCCTTGAGTTTCTTCATTGTTTTCTTCATCAAGGATTCTCTCTTCATATGCTTTCAATCTTCCAATTATATCTTCATAGATAGTCTTCTTTAAATCTAAGACTTGTTCGAGAGAAGCTATGATATGAATATACTTGGATCTTAGTAAACTATTGAGAAACTTCTTTACCAGTTTATCTTCATCAATGGATTGTCCAAGTGACGCAGCTTTTGAGGCTATCTCTGATAGATTTCCTGCAAAGCTATCAATAGTATCAGTGTCTTTCATCTTCATTCTTTAAAATTCAGACATTAAGGTTTGCAGACGGGCTTCTTTAACTCGATCAGCTCCGAGATTACGTGCCTTTATTGCATCGCAAATTTTCTTTGAAGTTTCCTGTTCACCAACTTGTAGAACAAGACATTCTGGTATTGCTTGAAAGAGTAATCCAATGGCAACATTGTTTTTGTCTGGGTCCAATGTACCAGGATCAATTGTTTCCCAAACTTTGTAGATTTTCATCAGTACCTTCATTCTCATGGCCCATACTGTGTAGTTTGTGGCGTTGAGGATTGGAACTTGTATTGATGGTGGCGTGAAATATTTTGCACGTATGATGGTGCTCTCGTCTCCCATGGCTCGGTGTAGACAGGCTCTGATACCAATTAATGACAACTGCAAGATGAAACTTAGCTTATATAAAGACAACTCTCTTTATTGATGTTTAGAAAATCTCTCAAAACTAAACACAAGCTCTAATCTTGCTCATATGATCAACTACAACTTTGGTGATCATATATATATAGAACTACGAATTCCTTTTCCCAGTCCTATTACCTTATTACATGTCTTTCTTTTTCTTAGAACTAGATGACTTCTAATTCCCTTAGGATTACATCAATTTCCTAATCTTGTCTTGACCAGCTTGTTAGTTACTTCTATGTTGAAGTTTAACCAACAAAATCAGTATGGCCTAACATAGCTGAAATGTGTAGAGGGTTTTCTTGGAGTGAACCCAATACCATAACTCTATCAAGAATTAGGGGGTCTTGTTGAATTAATTCAAGTACAGTATTGATATTACCTGCCACTGCTGCTTCATTAATCCGTCTCTCCATAATTATCAAACTCGATAACACACTTCTGTTTAACAAGCAAATTTTTTTGCCAGCCCTGCCGGCTTATTGCATAGTCTTTATACAGGATATATGTGCAGTCGTGTCGAATGCTGAGAATGTATCTTTTCGTTGTCATAAAGTCTTTGAACGACGATACAGACTTCATTATATATATTTTGTACAAGAATTTCCACCAGTCCCTCACTGCACCAATCAACATTAATTAGTCAGTAGTTTGAACTAAGGGAACTGGAATTTGGAATAATAGAGAATAGATATCGCTTTTGATGTATACAGCAAAATGAATCCTTGGCGACACCTGTAAGGCTGTAGCCTGAAGGACTTGTTAATTTGTTTGATTTTTGTCAGAAGAATAGCTAAATGTGACTTGTTAACAAGGTGATCCTTGATTGCTTTGAGAGGTATAGAGGTTTGTTAATTAGTATCCGAAATGTAGACTTTCAAATGGCCAAGTACCTTTTTTCTGATGCAAAGATGAAATCTAGTGCTCATATTCATATAGTCTTGTTCTTCTTTTATCACGGCTAGGGCTGCGCATACCCGACCCAACCCGCGGACCCTATCCGTACCCGACCAAAAATACCTGCATCCGATTCAACCCACCTAGGCATGGGTCGAATATGATTGAGGCACGCCAGAACCCACCTATCTTGGGTCGGTTGCGGGTAGAAACTTCCGTCACCCGAACCGACCCACTCACCCGCCCAAAACTAACATAGGATTCCTGACCCTTATATTATCTAATTCTAACCTAAAATGAATTATCACAGCCGTCGAATTGATGAATAAAAGACCGAACCTAATCGCATTTTTCACGAAACCCTTCTCTTCCGCGACCTCTTCTCTCCTTCTCAGACAGACTCCATTCTTTTTTCTTCACTCAGTCTCAGATTCGCTTTGTGGATCATCGACATCACCAGAAGCAAACCAATAACGGAAGGTAAGATTAGGAACCGCTGTAAACTTGTAATTTTTTGATGATGTGATTTCTTGTAATTTTCAATTTAGGGTTTATCTGTTTAGGGTGTTGTTTTTTAATTTCAGTTTGGAATAAATTGGTACGATGTTAGAACTCAGTAATGAAGAGTTTAATCAGTAAATTCTAAGGATTCTTTGAGATGGTTATTGAGAAACCCAAATTGGTTTTGCTTATTTTACTGATTCATTGAGATAGTTAGATGAGACGAATACAACTTGTTTGTATAAATGATAATATAAGGGAGAAGTCTTACTGTGGACCTCGTTGTTAATGTTTATGTGATTTTAGAGGTGTTATTCTTCTAAGCTGCAACAATGAATATTTGGAATTATTCATTTATGTTCAGAACCAGTAGTTTGATTTTAAATTTTAAATCAATCTCAGTTCTTTAGTACAACCTAGTTGATTTATTTGGTATTTGAACTAAGTCATGAGTATGGTGTTCAATTCAGTATGGTTTTAGTACTTTCAATTGTTGCAAATATTCAATTGAGTATGGTGTTAGTATGGTGTTTGATTGGAATGTGTTTTAACGATGTAACTTGTTTCTTTTGTGCAGGTTACCATGGTTGAAATCTCAGAAGATGATTCTGCTTCTAATCTTCCAATTATACATGTAGTGGCATCACAAATGGGACCTCCCCCTCCACGTCCACCGCGTTCTGGAAAAGTGCATGGACCATCAGCAGGGACAGGGAGTACCGCTGGCTCATCTACACCAGCTTCTGAACCTTCACATGCTTGTGTCGCAGATGAAGCATTATCTAATAATCCTAATGCTGGTGTGAAGAGATCAAAGGTATGGGATCACTATGATATTTATGAAAATGGTGAGAGAGCGAAATGTAAATATTGCAAAAAGGCTAATTACAAGATTGGTAAGAAAAAATTGGATGGTAGGAAACATGGGACTTCTAATCTCCAACATCATTTGGATAAGTGTCAGAAGTATAAGAATGAAATGAATGAGGCTAGAGATGACGGACAACAAACACTTGACTTATATCCTTGCAAGCTTGGAGAGGAACCACAATTGGTTGGGGTATCTTTTTCTCAAGATGCGTGCAGGAGAGCGCTGATTAGATTTATCGTTACCGATGAAATGGCTTTTAGAATTGTTGAAGGTGAAGGTTTTATAGCTTTTTGTAAGTATCTTGAGCCTCGATTTAAGCTTCCAATTCGTATCACAATATACTGTGATGTGTGCAAGTTGTTTTTGATAGAGAAGGTTAATCTGAAAAGCTATTTCAAAGCAAACAAGGTAAGAGTGTGCCTTACTACTGACACTTGGACGTCATCGCAGAATTACAATTATATGGTAGTGACTGCGCATTTCATTGATCATCACTGGAAACTACATAAAAGAATTATCTGTTTTTGCTTGATTGATAGCCATGAAGGTACAAAAATTGGAGAGGATTTGGCGAAATGTTTGCTAGACTGGGGACTTGAAAAGGTTTTCATTGTGACGCTTGATAATGCGTCTGCAAATAAAGTTGTTGTTGACTATTTGAGGAAGAGAGTTCAGAGTTGGGGTTCTGCATTACTCGGAGCTAAACATTTACATGTTGGATGTGCGGCTCACATACTTTCACTTGTTGTGAAGGACGGTATGAAGAAGTATCATACATCACTTCTCAAGGATCAGGGCAGTGGTAAAATATGTCACGAAATCTCCCGCAAGATATAAAAGGTTTACGGAGGCTGCTGAGTCGGAAAGAATAGATTGTAAAAAGGGTCTCATATTAGATGTGGGAACGTGGTGGAATTCTACTTACTTAATGCTTGGTGCTGCTGAAAGATATGAAAATGCATTTGAAAGGCTACGTGAGTTGGATAAGGCATTTTGTGAATATTTTTTCTTTGATATTCCAGTACCAGATAATATTATGGGTGATGGTGATGACACTGTTGATCTTGATTCTGATGATGATCTGGAATCAGACAATGAAGAAGAACTTGATACTACTGAAGAAGAAGATTCTTCTGCTGTCAGGAAAGCCAAGAAAAAAACAGGCCAAAGGTGCATGCTCCTAAACGATACGATTGGTGCAACGAGAGAGTTCTGATTAAGTTTCTACAGGTATTTTATGAAGCGACTGTTGCATTTTCAGCTTCTACTTATGTTATTTCTCATTCTTTCTTATTGGAACTTGAACTGTTCGTCAAGAATTAGAAGAATGGAAAAATACACATGAGGAACCTTTCTTAAGCCACATGGGTGCTATAATGTTGCTCAAGTACAACAAATATTGGGGAACATACCGAAAGATGAATTCGTTGATGTTTATGGTTGTACTTCTTGATCCACGAGAGAAAGAACATGTATTATTTGTGACTGTTGAAGATTTAATTGTGCATTATGACCCAGCAATGAAGAAAAAACTTGTAGAAAAATGGGTTGAAGAAGTTCTGAAAAATTTTGTGGAGCTGTTTGCAGCTTATAAAGCAGAAAATGTTAGATGTGCAGTATCTTCATCAGAATCTGTGGGCGAGACTAATTCTACTTCTACTCAAAGTTCTTCGAGTTTTGGAAGTACTATTTCTACCAAGGCCAAGTATATGGCGGGAAGGAATAAACGAAAGCATGAATTGAGTAATGTAGAGGACAATGGGAGATCTGAGGTAGAAAGGTACTTGGTTGAACCGATATACACCCCCACCAATGAAAATGATACTTTTGATATATTACAATGGTGGAAGGTAAATGCTGCGAGGTTTGACATTTTTCCACTTATGGCTAAAGATATATTTGTTATTCCCGTTTCTTCCGTTGCTTCAGAATCATCTTAGTACCGGAAAAAGAATTTTGGATTCTTTTCGAAGTTCCTTAAAGCCTAAGACACTTGAGGCCTTAATTTTGTTACAAAATTGGTTACATACACCAATAGACATGGATTCATCTACCCTTGGAGTCGAGGAGGAGGAGATTGATATTGTTGAGTCTGGTATGTCTAAATTTTCCTTGGCTCTATTGTTTTTCATGACACTGTGAGTTTTATTGCAGCATGTTTATTGCATGAAAGTACATGGTAGTTTACTAAACATAATGCATGCTATGTGAATAGAGTAACTGCCCTGTTATGTGAATAATCCATACTTAATGATGTATAAACTGCCTTGTTATGTGAATCTTATTATTCTAAATATCAGATGATGTATAAACTCCCATGGATGTGGAGGTTTATGTGTGGTTGAATTTGTAAAGGTTTTGATCCTGCATAATAATACATGTTGTTGTTGTAGATGTATAAACCCTTGTTTATTTAAATATCAAATATCCATTTCGAAATTGGTGCAGTACTTGTACATTTTTATTTGGAATTGCTGCTCAAATGTGGTTTATGTATGCCCTTGTTGAAAGATGTGGTAACTAAGCAACCAATGAATTGCTGAATTTGATTAAGAAATACATAAAGTTTGGCTTGTGTGTTTTATGATAGAAACCTTGCTGAATTTTTCATTTCTGGCAAAATTTCATCTTGTACTAAAAGTTAAACTTCCAGATTATGGAGATTTATGTGTCTTTGAATGTGTAAAGGTTTTTATCCCGTATGATAGTACTTCCTGTTGTTGTGGATGGTTAACTAAAATGTTCATTTCTCTTGCAGAGTTATTTTACATGTTTCAAGAAATTCATCTACCCTTTCATTCATTCTAATTGTTCATTTCGCTTGCAGAGCTATTTAGTGACCTTGCTGCTTCTTTCATCGTCATAGATGATTAATTCCTATTAGCTTAGACAAGGTAATGACACCAAGGGTCATTGTCAGTAGATTGATCTTTCTGAGTTCATTGTTTGTCTATTTCATCTTTGTTATTGTAACTAATTTACATACTTCGTTTTATTTCAGGCTTTCAGCGCATTCGGAGGTAAAACATCCACATCTTTTCTGCTGGTCGCTTTATATGATATTAGGCTTTAGTATAGTAGGCAATACTCAATAGTAATGCACTCTTTTATCTTTTGAGCTTTGAAAAATTGAACTTTGTTCCTTGTTATTGTTAGCTTTATCATTTTGGAGTTTGCAACTTTGCATCAACTTCTTAATTCTCTGGATTTTATTATGTAAACACTATTAAGTAAACACTTTCTAAATCTGTAATGTCATTTTATTTTATGGTGGGTAACCCACTACCCACCCGACCAAACCCGCCTTAATATGAGTCGGTGAAAACCGACCCAATGTGATGTTGGGTCGGTTAAGGGTGACAACTTCTATTACCCACCATCAGTGGGTTGGGTGGTGGTTAAGGCCAAAACCGACCCCAATCGATCCATGTGCAGCGCTAATCACGGCCTTCCCTGCTTAATTTAGCAGACCCGCTGGGTCTTTTCAGTCCTTTTCCTTCTTAAAAAGTGTACAAAGTTTTCCCTCATTTTATGTGTGTGACGTGTGAAGCAATCGCACGATTAGTTTTTCTCATTTTACTTTGATGTGCTTAACACAAATTACCTTTAGGTTCCTATTATCTAGGTGATGGTCAAAGACAAACGGAAAAGTGAAGAAAAATATCCAAGTGGAACTGAAATCGATGTCCAGATAAGTAATACTGAGATATTGGTGAAAATTGAAATGAAAGGGAGCAAGAGATGTAATGTTTTGGGCAAGAAATACTTCGTATCATGTGATTTTTCTGAAAATCAAACTCTATTCTCAATATAATAAATTTAGCTGGAAACTTTTCTGATGGGCATATGTAGGCAGCTTAGAAGTAATAATATCGGCTCCAGAAGTTGTTTTTTTAACCAGTCAAATTCTTTTTGCTAACCGTCAACACATTCAAGGTACATTACACTTACTATTTTCAATTCTTGGTTTCCATTGGTCGGTGTTACAGTAGTCAAGATTAGGTTTAGATGATGATAAGAAAGAGAAGAGAAGTTTAGAAGAAAGGTTTATGTTCAATATATTTTACAGTAAGTATTACAAAGCATCGACACTGAAAAGGCGAGGGTACCCAAATATACCTCAAGCTAAAACTTTTCCTACCTATAAGTCTTTTCTCCGAAAGTGATTGTCTATGGACTGAGTCGAGACAATACAACTAATCGGTTCACATTCATGTGATCGTCTATCGAGACAATACAACAACGAAGTATGTTTACTTGATACAAAGGTTCGGGCTTAACCAAACAAAATAGGACTGCATATCAAGTAAATATGAATTAACGTTTGTGTAATTTACTTTAATTATAATAAAAAAATTATAATGCGGAAAATAAAAGTAAATGACACAACAAGATTTTGTTAACGAGGAAACCGCAAATGCAGAAAAACCTCGGGACCTAGTCCAGAATTGAATACTCTCAGGATTAAGCCGCTACACAAAATTACACCTAACTTCGTATAATTGAGACCAAGTAACTAACTTATAGTTCACTTAGTTCCATCTGCATTCCCACGCTTCCGACCTATGAATAAGTCACGTACTTGGAACAATCCCTTTGGTTCGTATTCCAAACAGTAAAGGACCAAGAGATCTGTTTGGTATCAACTTTATTCAACCAAGTGATATGAGTCGGACAAAGGCTCTTCCATTTATCTCAACATAAACTCCTTCGTCGGGTCTAGATATATCTTATGTTCAATTACCCTAAGGTAATCGTTTAAGATTAAGCCAACAACACCTTTAATCCTAAGAACCGTGTTGACGCAGATCTACTCAATTAATCAATCCAATCTACCACAAGGATACACTAGTGGAAAATAGAAATTCCGCGACCGCCAGGACATGTCATATATACGAGTTAAACGACCTGTTCTAGGGTTCTCTGAATGGGTCGTTTATAAAGCGTTTTTTAATTGCACGACCCTTATTGCGTGGGTCTCTGAACAGAGACCGTCTCTTACAATAACTAGATGCTGACCCGCGATATCGGCCGTAGATTTGAATTATAATATAAAAAAAATACAGATTCAGATCAACTCAAATGTCTGAATGACTGAATCTGAATTAATCTTACTGGCATTTTAGTCAAACAGTCAAGTCAAGTTAAGTCAAACTATAGTCAATTCAAATTAATGTCAAACTGAAATTCAAATGCAACCTCAAATTTAATAGCAATTCAAATGCAACTCAAATATAACTGATATTCAAGTGCAACTCAAATTTAACTGAAATTTATAATCAAACTGAGAATTTGAACATTCATTCATTTTATCCATTGAGTGTAAAATTACACAAAAAAAGGACGAAATGTTGAGTTCAGAGAATACATGTCCAAGATAGCTAGTAAATTCTAACAACAACCTGTGATTCAATCACGAAGAATTGAGTAAGTAAGATACAATTAGATTATATACCAGCGCAATCTTTAGATACGAATTGAATGTGTACAGCGAAAAAATCCCCCATACTTGACTAAATCTCAGTATGATCTGCAAGCTTGCAGCTACAATCAGGACTCCTTGAGTTTCCATCATACTGTGTAAAAATCTCTGCAAGTAGAGAATACATGTGCATAAAACTAGTTGAATCATCAAAGTTAAGGAACATAAATGGAAAGAGGTGTAGAGATAATCAAAGTTTGTATGCAGAACTTACTTCATGAGGTTCAATGATTCGTTGTAGAGATGAGTCTCCGATAATGCAGAGGATAGGTACAATATCAGCAGAAGAACCACCAATGACTGCCAGTAACCTGGTTCCAAACAGAACTTGCAGAAATGTGTGTATGCCAGATACAAATAGTGGTGTTTGTATCACTCGTATCTTGACACACTGAATGGAGCCTACGAAGATAAAAATCTTCCATTAAAACCAAAATCAAATAAACATCAAAATTGAACATATCAATACACAAGATAGGGACTATTGATTCTTACAAAGGTACCACCATAATTGACAAGCATCCAATGCTTAAGCGCATTGAGCCTCTTCAAATGCTTCTTTAACCCTCTTGCCTGTTACCACACCAAAATTAGTACACATAGATTAATGTCAAACTCAGGGAATCCAAATATACAGTCCTGTAATTTCATAAATATCTTATCCCTGAAAAGGAAACTCAAAACAACAATATGAGCATATATCATAAGACATTGTAAGTAAGCCCAGGCTTTATCATAGAACTTTCATAGTGAACACCCTGGACGAGTCAGATCAATAGATGGTCATTATGTAATAGAAACAACATTACCAAATGAGCTACAATAAAGTTACGTCCATATGAGCTACATGGGAGTTACAGGAATTGAGAATAATTCTCAAGAATCCTCGAAAATGCTAATCAGTGAACATATTAACTGGGTTAAGTTAAGTTGCAAGGTAAAAGATTATAAGTGAGCTCATTTATTAGTATCAAATTAAATTCTATATTTCACAGATCAAAAATAACTTTTATGTTTTCACTCAAAAGATGCATACCAACATTAAGGTCTTAGTAATTCAAATCCATATGCGGAACCCGTAAAATAAAGGAATGCTTACTTATAAAATCATTTGCTGAAGATCCTACATTAATCTACAGACTCCTTGTATCATTGGATATGTTTTGCTGACAAAGCAGTCACCAATAATGTACCTGCAAACAAGATAGAATGTCAAGCCCAGTGAAACACAAGTTTATATGACTTTAACTGTACTCATGCCCCCCCACGTAGAGGTTCTGTACAAGATTCCAACAACAAAAATAAAGCAAAATGACAATAGAATTAACTAAGTATCCCAGCTAGGGGAGGGAAGTCATGGAACTCAGTGAGTCCTTTTTACAAAAATCTATGAAAACAAATGGTAAAACATGAAACCAAGGTGAAATTTGTACAACAATTCAAAACTAAAATAAATATTTAAAAGACGGAACTCATTGGGTGATTTTAATAAGCATTTAATAGGATATCTCAAAGTTCAATTCATTCATCTGTTTATGATGGAAAACTAAATTTGGATGGCTACATTCAATCTTCACAAAAACATTTATATATCTGAAAACCAAGTCTGATAAAAGCAAACTAAGTGGATGACATACAAACCATCCAATAACACCTAGAAAGTATTTCAATGTCTCATCCAAAATGGATTCAATCGACAGGCTCCTCTCATCGGCATCAACAAGTATTACATAAAGCATCAATAGTCACCAGCAAATTCATCCAGCAGCATATGGAAAAAATTCTTAAACGAAAGAAATATTTTTACTATGTAATTCAGACCTGGTAAAATCCAAAAGAGTTTAGCATAAGCCTCAAACTCATTCCTGTGATTGACATATTAGAAACAATTGAGAACCAAAGAAGCTCCCACAAAGGCACATGCTTGGATGCTGATAAAGCAATTGATTTAAAAACCACACCATACCCACTAACGCAGTCACAATTAAGTGGAATCCGGTTAAAGTTGTTGCTAAAAAAAGTAAACATATAAGAATTTAGTTCAACTGGATCTTCAAAAATAAGAACAAAAAAAAAAGAATTTAGGACATTATGATTGAAATCAGCTTCAAAGGTGGAAAGGGGAGTTTAGCATCCAGTACTGTAGGAAATCACATACAAGAAACGAGTCATATTTGGTATAATATCCAATGAGTTAACTTTCTATAACAATCCGTAGGGATAACGAAGATGATAATATATGTAGAACTCAATACCTTAAAGCCTCTGTATCTAAGATAACACCCGCCAAAAGCTCTACATAAAATTGATATTCACAGGTACAAGTAAATACAATCTCTCTACAAATCAAAAACAAATCCATCATTAACTAAACAACAAAATCCTAATCCACAAAATTCAACCTTAACTTAAATAATGAGATTAGGAAAAAATAAAATTCGAAAGCCTAATTACATCACCTGATACAGTTTGAAGAAAATCAAATCCTAATTAAATGGATTTGTTTGCAGAAAATCAGAAACGACCCAGAGAATTTTCATACCAAATCTAAAGAAAAATGAAAATTTCTACAAACAAAACTTAGTGAAACCCTAATAAAACCCCCATATGAAATCCTTAATTTCATTCCAAATCCAAGCAGAATTTCAGATCTACTGATTTCCTTTGTAAATAAGATAGCTTATCAAATGAAATTAGAGTTTTGATTTAGGGGATTTATATACGAATGATTGTTCCTGAAGTTTGGTAAACAAAACTAGAAAACAAACAACAACTAAAAGAAGATCGGTGTTGTTGGTGGTGCGCTAGAGGGATGATGGTGGTAAATAATTTTTGGTGTATTGAAGATCGGTGTTGGTGGTGTTCATGGAAGTGAACGGGACCGATGGTGGCTGGGAGGAGAAGAGAAAAAAGAAGAAACAAGGGAGAGAGATGCAAAGGTGAGAGAGATGGAAAGATATGAGGTGGGTGAAGAGATAAGGTTTTTGCGCCCGCTCACTTCAGAATTTAGATAGCTCAATCGTGGACGTACACAGTGTGGGCCCTAAAATCCTGACATAAAACTACCAGATCTACATCGCAATTTAAGGGTCTCTGAATTGGAGGGCAGGATGGTAAATATATTTAGTAGTTCAGAGACCGCTATTTAGGCTTTCGGATTTTTTGCGTGTTTTTACCATATCAGCGACCGCTATATTTGGTCAACGATCCAAGTACGGTCAACGAGGGTCTAAGATGTGGGTGGTATAATACCCATTTTCCACTAGTGATAAACCGATTATTAATTGGATCCTCTTTTACCGAAACAAGTATTATGCACACCAAATATTATAAAACCCAAGTCAGATTTTTAATATCTTCTTTGTCTTCAAATCTTCTTAAATCTTCAATAAAAACCTGCACACAATCACTTGAATCTCTTGTGATCAATCACGCACAAAACGGGGTCTGTAACAATGGATTATCACAAGATCGTCTTTAGAACTAACAACAGTCTAAAGATCCCTGTCGAAACTCTGAACTAGTTTGAGTGAATCTTATATCAGAAGAGAAGATTCTCAAGAAGAAACAAACTAGGTGCAATCAAATTTCAACCACCGGTAGTCAATCAAATCAATCGAAAACAAAGATAAACCGCAATTATCTAGTTTCCCACCAACAGGTCGTGCTAGAACTTCTCAATCCCAAAGAAGACTTTAAAACTAGCGGCCGTAAGAGATTTCACCTAATTATAATTAGGTTACTCTCCTCTCTGATAGGCAGCTACACCAGTAACATAGACAAAATAAGAAGTCTGTTGTTACGAAGGATTGGTTTGCTAGAAAGGAAAACTTCGTGTTTTTATAGACAAGGAAGTTTGGACACCAAGGAATTTCCAAAAGTTCTCAAGATATTCATTACAGCACACATATTCGGTTTCCATAATTCCTGGAAATGCTTTGTCCAAACATAACGATCGAAATCTCTTGGAAAATATAATTAGTAAATGCATTCCCCTTTTCCTTACAAGGATAGGTTCCCTTTCCCTTACAAGGATCGGTTCCCTTTCCCCAAGGAAGACATAATCCGATCATACCAAGGTGATTACTTAAGATTGGTTTTACTAATAAAAGTTATACCAATACAAAAGTCAGGTCTTTGTGAATAGTTCTACCAAAAACACAACAAGTTGTGAGAGGTTCTATTTTATCACACATATTGGTTGTTCATAAGATATGCAATGAATAACAAAACCAATAACACCTGGAAATTTCCTTTTCGGTTCACTAAACAAGTTTATGAACTTACTTCCTTAGAACATATGTAAACATTGTTCTCTAGGATGAAATCCTCACCTCATACCCATACATAATCATAATATAATTCAAATGATTATGGCGATGTCTTATCTATAAAGTTTAATGGTTAAGCAATAAACCTCGTATTGTATTCCTTAATACTATGTCTATCTAGAGTTCAAATACGCTTCGCATTTATGTTTTCAATATGCACGACTTGAAAGATACGTTAGGTAATGAAACAGTTCAAGTCCAATATCACAAACCTCAAGTGGAAGGATGATTGTTGTCGTTGTAGATCCTTGCTTCTTCACATCTTCAAGTCTTCGCAATACTTGTAATGTCTCGTATCCTAATGCTTTCAAGCTAACCTATACGAAGTTTAACTCTAGTACATAATCAAGCGACTCTTAACATGAGTTTTGATTCACTAAAATATGACAACCAAACTTGACATGCCAACGCTTGGTGGGTTCAACCGAGCCATGCTCTAACATACTCTATATTTATATACACAGACTCTTAGAATCCTAAAATACTTGAAGACTTGTAATACAAGTATTTCCTTATGTTAACCTTGACATTCTATGTATAAGAAGGTCTAGAATATTACGTGAGTGATGTTGTCCTAACAACCTCCCGCAAGCGCAACGGGTCATCTTGAACTGTCAGCTTGAGTCTTAAAGAAGCAAACCTGTCTTTAGCAAGAGGTTTTGTAAATATGTCTGCCACTTGATCTTTCGAAGAAATAAATCGAACATCCAGCTTCTTAGAGGAAACTTGATCACGAACAAAATGATAATCTATTTAAATGTGTTTTGTGCGAGCATGTATGGGATTAGCTGTAAGACATGTTGCTCCAAGATTATCACACCATGGAACAGGTGGAGATTTAGTCGATATTTGTAATTCCGAAAGTAGAGATTGAATCCACATGATTTCAGCAGTAGCAATAGCAAGACCACGATATTCAGCTTCAGTGCTAACGAGCTACTGTTTTTTTTTTTACGAGCACTCCAAGAAATAATATTACCACCCAGAAAAATACAATAACCACTGGTAGAACGACGATCATCCAAAGAACCAACCCAATCTGAATCCGTATAAGCAGTGAAAGATAATTGCAAAGTGTTTGCAGGCTTAAGTAAAATTCCAAATGTAGAAGTATCTTTTAGATAACGTAATAAATGTTTAACTAAACTCCAATGATATTCTGTTGGAGTATGCATAAGCTGACAAACTTTATTAACTGCATATGCTAAATCAGGATGAGTAAATGTCAAGTATTGCAATGCACCAACGATACTTTTATATTCTGTAGCATTAGCTATTAAAGTGCTACGATCAGACGATACATCTCCAGTTGTGCTGAGTGGAGTTTTAATTGGTTTGACACCATCTATTTTTGCTCGAATAAGAAGATCATGAACATACCTCCTTTGTGTAAGAAATAGCCTGGAAGGCATAATTTTTGCTTCGATTCCAAGGAAATAAGATAAAGAACCAAGATCTTTAATCGCAAACTCAGTTTGTAAAGAATTACGAATAGATTGCAACCCTCAGGAACTTGGACCAGTAAGAATAATATCATCAACGTAAACTAATAAGAAAACAATACCAGTGTTATCACGTTGAATAAAGAGTAAAGAATCACATTTAGAAGTAACAAATCCATTTTGCAACAAGAAAATACTCAGTCGATGGTATCAGGCACATGAAGCTTGTTTTAATCCATAAAGTGATCGATGAATTTTACATACATATGTAAGAAAATTAGGATCAACATATACCGGTGGTTGTTTCATGTAAACCTCCTCTTCAAGATTTCCATGTAAAAAGGGATTTTGAACATCAATTTGATTAATAGACCAATTATGAGAGAGTGCCAGTGTAAGAGTGACTCGTATAGTACAAGGCTTTACAACTAGACTATAAGTTTCACAATAATCAACTCCTTCATGTTGGTTATATCCTTTTGCCACTAAACGAGCTTTATGGCGTTCAATAGTAACATTTGCTTTTCTTTCAATACGATACACCCATTCGCAACCAATGAGATTCATAGAAGGATGATAGGGTACTAGAGTCCACGTACTGTTTTGAAGTAATGTATTATATTTAGTATCAGAAGCTTCACGCCAGTCTGTATTTTCCTGAGCTTGTGAATAGCAGGTTGGTTCAAGTTGAGAATCAGCTACAAGTGCATATTTAAAAGTATTTGGTTTAAAAATCCCATCTTTGAATCGAGTAACCATGGGACGGACAGTAGAAAATGAAGTACTTGACGTAGACTATATAGAGTTCTCTTGTACAAATGAACTAGCATCAGAAGAAGGAGGCAGTACGTACTCCAAGTTCAATCTTTCCGACAAAGATTGTAAAGCACTAGTGAAGAAGTAGTGGGTGATAGTGCAACTTGAGACAAAGTCTCTTCCGATAATTTCTTCTAAATTAGAAGAGGTGGAGACTGCATGAAATTATAATATGAACTCACAAATACCGGAAGATCATGCATAGAGGTAGATGTTACCTGATCGTTGGTTGAGGGATATGGTGTCGACGGCACAACAAAGGTAAAGATAGTCTCATTGAACACGACGTGACGACTGATGTAAGTTTGGCATTTGTATGCTTTATGCATGTGACTATATCCTATGAAAACACAAGGAGACGATAATGGTTCCATCTTATGTGATCTATATGGGCGAAGATGAGGATAGCATAGACAACCAAAAACACGTAAAGAGTTGTAGTCTGGTAATACGCCAAATCGAGTTTCATAAGAGATGCTTGTGCAAGGGATGAAGATGGTACACGGTTCATTAAGTAGCATGCTGTAAAGAACGCATCGTACCAATAAGATGAAGGTACAGAAGCCATGGATAATACAGTAAGACCAGTTTCACGAATATGTTGATGTCGACGTTCAACTAAATCATTTTGTTCAGAGGTATGTGGACACGAAAATCTATGAAAAATACCATTTTGTTGAAGATAGGGGGTAAGTTTACGATATTCTGCAGCATTGTCAGACTGAAATTTTTTGATTTTCAGATTAAAGAGATTTTTAACATGTTTTTGAAAACACAAGAAAAATAGAGTAGACATCAGACTTATGAGATAAGGGAAACATCCAAGTAAAGTGACTCTGTGCAACAATAAAAGTAATATAGTATCTATAACCTTCATTAGAAAAAATATGAGAAGGACCCTAGACATCAGAAACAATCAAGTCTAAAGTATTCAAAATATTGAGTCATACTAGAAAACAAAGGTAACTTATGACTTATATGCTCATGACAAGAAGAACAAAAGATTATAGTTTTACTAGATACTGGAAGAGAGAATTTTGAAATAATATGACTCACAGTTCGCATCATAGGATGTGCTAATCTAGAATGCCAATTAAGCAGACTTGCTCTTTCACAGACACATGCTTCTCGAGAAACTGAGGAAGCATCCAGTTCATAGAGACCACCTTCCCTACATCCTCATAGAAGAACCTTCCATGTACACTGATCCTTTACAAGACAAAACTCAGGATGAAACTCAAACAACACATTGTTATCACTTGTGATCCGCACAACATATAACAGATTATGAGAGATATGAGGACTATAAAATGTGTTGGAGAGGTGTAACTTACGATCAGGTGTGCCTAGAATCGATGAACCAACATGGGAGATTGGAATAGAGCCACTATTTCCGAGTTTGATTTGATCAGGGCCAATGTATTCGGAATGAATGTGCAAGCGAGAGAGATCATTGGTTATGTGGTCTGTAGATCCGCTATCTGGAACCCAAGGAGCAGTATAACCGTACCTTGGTGATTGAGTAACATATGCACAAGGAGAATAAGAAGTCTGAGAAGTTGAAGCCTGTGAACGTCGAGGTGTTTGGGGGCGAAATTTTATATCAAAACGCTTCCAGCAGATAGGAGCAAGGTGGCCATCTTTGTCACATAATTGGCAAGGTATTGTTTGGTGAGATTCACCATTCAGCGTTTGTAAAGAGTTGTTACGTTGTTGATAAGAAGAACTTGGCATAGTAGACTTTGCAGAAGAAGCAATATTGGCAACAGGCTGAGAGTGCAATCTCTGATTTTGTTGATCCACACGCAAATTCAAAGGTAATAAGATAGGTTATGAAATCTTAAAGTTTCATAGTACCCATTGATGTAGTAAGGGACGTAACAATAGCATCATAAGAGGAGTCAAATCCGAAAAGAATACAATGACGCAATTCAGTGTTGGTAACTGTAGTATCAGCAACAGCTAGGCTATCCACAATATCACGAGCACGATCAATATATTCTCTCATAGATAGAGATCCTTTCTTCAAAGCTCTTAGTTCACATTGTACATGATGAATATGGGCATCAGATTTAGAGGCAAATAAAGATTCAAGAGATGAACATACTTCATGTGAGGTAGTTAGATGATAACCTTTCTTAAAACAGCAGGGGTTAGAGAGGAAAAGATCCATCCGAGAAGAATTCGATCCTGCTTCATCCAGGGAGCATATTCAGGATTAGGGTTTGAGGTGTTTTCAAGAGTCGTAGAAGGATGGGGTTTGTCACCATTAACATAACCATCCATGTCATATCCTTGAAGATAGGGTAAAAACTGGGCATGCCAAAGAGAATAGTTTGTTTCATCGAGTTTCAAAGTAATAATGTGATGAGGTTGTGAGAAAACGGAGGAAGCCATCATAGACTGAGAGGTATTGAGAACAGTTGAAATAGTTGAATCAGTAGTAGATGCGGAAGATATGGAGAATCGAACAAGGATGATACCAAGTCAAGATTAGGTTTACATGATGATAAGAAAATAGAAGAGAAGTTTAGAAGAAAGGTTTATGTTCAATATATTTCAAAGTAATTATTACAAAGCATCGACTCTATATTTATATACACAGACTCTTAGAATCCTAAAATACTTGAAGACTTGTAATACAAGTATTTCCTTATGTTAACCTTTCCTAAAATACATGACATTCTATGTACAAGAAGTTCTAGGATATTACATAACTAATGTTGCCCTAACAACAGTATTGGTTTTCGGAATTTGAAATAGGGAATTAAACAATAAATGCAAAATATGTCCGTCCACACACTACAGGCTCAATCTATTTTTCATTTATAACATTCAATAAAATAAAAATTCCCACAAATATAAATCGTGATAATTACTACTAACATTCGTGTAAATGCAACCCTCGCATTATAACTTAGGTCTTCATAGACTTGACGTTGTAATTGTACATTTTATTTTTGTCACACTTGATCAAAACATTTGAGGAATCGATCCCTGGTAAAAAGTGAAAAATCCTAGTGATTATGTTGCATCTCTTGTTCTCCTTTTATCATGAGCCAATTTGGGCCTTCCCTGCTTTGATAGACGTGCAGGGACTTTAGTCTTTTTCCCATGCTCAACAGTCAATAGTATATGATAAACAGATCCATCAATCTAAAACCACATTTATTTTCCATGTTAGTGATGAAATCAATATATTATTTTGAAACAAAGAGGGTAATTTGTTTTAGACATTTTACATGTGTGCATATGTGCAACCACACAATTATAACTTCGGTGTACCAACACAAGTTACTTAGGTTCATGTAATTTAAGTGATGGTCGAAGTTCAAAAAAAAAAGAAGCAGAGAGGAACCAATATAAACTAAATTAAAATCGGTATTCAGAGAATTAAATATTGAGATATTGGAGAAAATTGAAACTCGAAAAGCCAAATGTAAGTCCCAGGATAAAGGATGAAGAATTGTTTCTCCAAACGAAGAATCGTCCCCGAGGAAAGGCTACTAAGGTTCTGTCTTGGGTCATCACAACTACTAGGGAAACAAACTAGGGATATATCGCAGAGATTTCTAGATCTAAAAAGAAAAAAATTGTCCTAAACTGTAATCGTAGAGGAAAATTTTGTTAAATCTTCAGAAAATGAAGGGGATATATATAAAAAATCTTATTTCAGTGTCTTCAACGTAAATATCTAATGAATAACAGAGACAAGTCCCTTATGGTTTTCGCTCAATTTTTTTTATTTCTTCCTTTTGTTACTGCAACCGATGTCCACAAAGCCCTATATTTTAGACGTAATTGACACATTCGATGGGTTTTATGATTTTGGTTCATGCAGTTCATAATTAATAGTAATTAGTTTATGTCTGGTCTGATATTACGATAGTATTTGAACCACAGTATACTAAATTCTTTTATTCTGTTCTGTTTTTATTTTTTATTCTTTTTCAAAATTTTCTTGTTTAATCGTGAAAGTGTTTTTGATCTTCTTCATCCAAAATCAATCAAATATTGACAAAACCTTTTTTGAGTTACTCACGGATGTTTCATCCAAATCATCCACGTCACTTAATCCAGTGCTTCGCGGTGCATCCGGTTTCCATACTACAAGGATATTTCCGCCCCGCGCTTTTATACTACAGGATATTTGCTACCACCGAGCCGTGTTGACTCATTAAACCGAGTCACTAGCTGAGCCGAACCTATAAATCGCTGGATATTTCAGCCCTAGCGTATTTGGCTTGCGGATTATTCCGCCCTCTCAATTTTGTTTCTTTGTTAACTTCTTCGTCGTGCGTCCGAATTAAGTGATTTTCGGGTCGTTGTGATTGTATGTCAATTTCCAACTGAAAAAGCGGGGTACAACAACCATACCGAATATTTTGCTTGGAAATATGTATGGACAAACTCTAATATACTTTGTAGAGAATCAACTAGACAGTCAGACTCAATCTAGATAAAAAAAATATGAAGGAGTTTATATCTCAATCTCTCGATTTGATATATATTCAAGCAAATAGAAATCCGCGAGTCTTTATCAAATACTAGAGAGATAATTTAGATGGTACCAAAGACCAATATCCAAATGTCAATCAATTTAAATCAACAACAAAAAAGTTCGGATATTCTAATTGATTGAACAACACACAACCTGTGATATTTCAATTATATAACAAAATATAATGCGGAAAAGAAATAACAAAGACACCAGAATTTTGTTAATGAGGAAACCGCAAATGCAGAAAAACCTCGGGACCTAGTCCAGATTGAACACACACTGTATTAAACCGTTACAGACACTAGCCTACTCCAAACTAACTTCGGTCTGGACTGTAGTTGATCCCCAATCAATCTCACACTGATCCAAGGCACATTTATTCTCCTACGCCTCTTATCCTAGCAGGATGCTAAGTATTTGATTCCCTTAGTTGATCTCACCCACAACTAAGAGTTGCTACGACCCAAAGTCGAAGTCTGTAATAAACTAATCTGTATCACACAGAAAAGTCTGCGGTAATAGATAAATCCATATCCCACGAATATACCTACGAGTTTTGTTCCGTCTTTCGATAAATCAAGGTGAACATGAACCAATTGATAAACCTGTCTTATATTCCCGAAGAACATCCTAATATTATCAATCACCTCACAATAATCTTAATCGACGCAGTGAAAAAAGATATAGTGGAATCACAAACGATGAGATGAAGTGTTTGTGATTACTTTTCTATCTTGCCTATCGGAGATATAAATCTCAAGATAATTATTACAATTGTAATCGTAACGATAGAATCATCAAGATCAGATCATACAACTACAAGAAAAGTAGTATCAGCCTGGCTTCACAATCCCAATGAAGTCTTTAAGTCGTTAACCTGGTTTAGAAGAAGAAACCAAAGGTTAAAGGAGAATCGACTCTAGATATCCAACTAGTATCATACGTAAGGTGTGGGTATTAGGTTTCCCAGTTGCTAGAGTTCTCCCTTATATAGTCTTTCAAATCAGGGTTTGCAATCAATGTTAGCTTGGTAACAAAGCATTCAATATTCACCGTTAGATGAAAACATGATTATATTCAAGCTAATATTTCTCAACCATTAGATCGAAAACTTAGCTTGTTACACACAACTGAAATGTCCAATTTTGGGTTTACGAACGGTTCGCAGACATTAACATTTGTTGGTTCAACAATAGTTAACCAAATGGCTAGCCATATGATCACTTTCATATCAACCATATTCTTCTTCACCATAACTAGTTCAAATGACTCAAATGAACTAGATAGAGAGTTTTTCAATTGCTTAGATCTTATGTAACTACACAAGACACACTTGAGGCAAAAACGGTTTGATTCACTCGAATCGGTTCCTGAACTTTATAGCCATGGTTTGCAAAAGCATTCCTTAGTTTATATAAACATGAGTTCAAGAACAACCGATTTTATATATAACCTGCTCAAATTCGCGGACTGGGTTCATTCCAAAACCACATTCATTTCTCATACTAGTAATGTAATTTTTTTTACTCATTTTTTATTTTTGTTATCACACAACTATTATTTCTCATATAACTTTAATATGATAACACAAACTATTTAGGTTCCTATTATTTAAGTGACGATGGAAGACAACGAAACAACGACAACAAAAATAAGAACATCAAAACCAAAATGAACTCGATATCCATATAAGTAAATAGTGAAATGTTTGAGAAAATTAAAATGAAGGGATTCAAGAGATATAAAGTTTCATGCAAGAATATCAGTTTCTGATCTTTGTTTCTATGGTTAGGTTCTTAGTGCGATTTTAGTTCATGATGGTTTCTGATTTTGGTCCATGCAGTTCATAACTAATAGTAATTACTTTACGTCTGGTCTGATATTATGACAGTATTTGAACCACAATAAAATAAACTCTTCACTCTGTTCTGTTTTTATTTTTTATTCTTTTTCAAATTTTTCTGATCGTGAAAGTGTTTTTGATCTTCTTAATCAAATTAATAAAATATTGACTAAACCTTTTTTGTTACTCAAAATCCAGGTGATAACAACACGTTTAAGGTATGTTATAGTAGGCACTATGCTAGCCTTGTGCTCACCTGTCAAATGCCATCTAGATGAACTGGATATGGGTGGGTGGCAATAAATTCAACCGTCATTTAGATGGATTGGATGTGGGTGGCAATAAATTTACGGATTTCATCGGTTTCTCATCCCTACTTAGAGCAAGCTCTATGCTAGCATTGGCTAAACCATAATAAGGATTTTTGGCTTATCTTAGAAGTGGATAGAAAAGAAACCAACTTCCATGAGGCTTGCTTATTTGGAACTCAATTTCCTCCCAAATGAAATCTAACGCTCATATTGTTATGTGTATCGTTTATCATAGGCTTTAATTTTGGGTCATTCCCTGCTTAGGTGGACTTACTGGGTCTTTAGTCATTTTCCCTTCACAAAAAATGTACGAATGATAAATCTACTTTAAAGAAACCTGTTTTGAGGCATACCAAATATTTAAAGTATATTCAATAAGCACGAAATAAAGTCACTAGGTAGTAAAACCAATAACTTCATATCATCGATATTTAATAATGATAATAATACCCTTATCATTTATATTTTTTAAATTTTTAATTAAATTTCAAAACTAATGATTTTAATTTTTTTATCTTTTTTAAAATGTTTCTTGTATTTATAAAACCTAGGTCTAGGTTCAGCCTTACTAAATTCTTTTTTAATACATACTTAGGTTCGACTGACAAGAACTTCACTCTTTAATTGTCGAACCTAAGTTCGGCTGACTTGAGCAAAAAATAGGACATCCAAACTTAGCATTGTTCTTCATAAAGTGAAGTTCGGCTAACATTTACGTGTTTAATTATCAGCCGAGTTGTTCATCAACCCTTTCAGAATGGAGATCAATGAGTAGTTCGGCTTATAATTTGTTTCAATTGTAAGCCGAACTTCACTATGTAATTAGTTGAAGGTGATGAAAATTGTAGTCCGGTTAGCATCAGTTGTAGTAACAAGATAGAAGAGAAGAAAATTAATGAAGAAAAAATTAAATTAAAAATTAAATAATTAAATAATAATTATAAAAAATCTTACCAAAAAATTAAATATTAAAAAAAATCAAAAAAGGTTTTTATGAAATTTAAAAAATTAAATTAACTAAATTAACTAAGTAAATTAATTAAATAATCAAGGTTATCTAAGTAATTTAACTAGCTTTAGACACCCTTATCAACCTACACTAGTTAGGGTAAGCATTGAGTATGGCTCAAAAAAATTTAGTATGCCTCAAAACAGGTTTCATTTAAAACCACAATTCATATAGTAATTTGCTTTACTCATGTTATTGGGGCGATCAACCGGAAGGCCCGAATGGAGGGAGTCTTTTTTACGGCGATTTATTTTTGTAAAATGAAACCCAATGACGCAATTTGATAAAAAGATTGAAATTCTTTGGCGTTCATGGTCATTTTTTCATCGGACGATATTGTCCTCCCTTTTAGTCCAATTACTATAATATTTTATGCATCCAACTTTTTCAGGGGTTTAACTGGCAAGCAAATTAGAATATAACATATCTAAAAATCTGTGCTTTGGAAGTTTACTAATTTTATATCGTTGAAAATATTTTAAAGAGACCTACACGAAGAGTACAAACAACAATATTAGATTTAGAGTTTTTACGAAAAATTCGGAGATATTTATCCTTTTACAGTAAAACTTCGATAAATTAATAGTCTTGGAACTGCTAAATTCTATCAGTTTAGCGAAGTATTAATTTATCGATAAATTAATAAAAAACATACCAAATTCAACTTTAAATTTCTAGTATAAGTGTGTAGTATCAAATATCTAGAGATTTTGTTTTCAATTCAAATTATTTTCTAATTTAGAGTTAGTTAAATTAACATGGAAGGTAGAGTTAGTTTTCCCCCCTTGTGACACAATCTCAACCCCCATCCGCTTCGGCTCCCTTGACAAGATTACCCATGAGGGTCGCTGGTAGGCTAGCACAACAACCTGTTCAATTAACGTAGTAGTATGTTGTTGGAGCTTAGCTTGTTAGGCTTCCAACTAGTTAATGTATTACTTTTTTTCTAATTATTTTATGAAATATTTATTATGTGTATAAATATATATACCTTAACGTCAAAATTAAAACAGGAAAGGAAAAAACACAATAAAATCATATTGGAACTTCACAAGGGAGTACAAATGTGAACTAAAATGAATAACCATAGATGCCTATTTTAATAAGCACCATTATAATATAATATAATCACACTGATTATTAATTTATATATTAGTTAGGCCAATTGGAAACCTAATTTGTTTATTATCTTATAAATTTAGCGGAGTCATTAACTTATCACACTGGCCCAATCGGGATTGGCCAAAAAACATATGCTTATCGAAGTTATTAATTTATCGCAGATTAATTTAACAAAATTTTTTAGAAAATTGAATGCATAGCCATTATGCAAACCACCAAAAATGATGCATAACACATTATGCATCCATATGTTGGTTTACGCATCAACTAATTTTCCGATGTAACTAATAAAACAATGTACTCTTTTCGTTTTAAAAAAAATAATACTCTTACTTTACACACAATTTTCAAAAATTGAAGTTGTGTGCCCTCCCTCCCATGAAAACGGTGGTCTAATCTAGAATCGTCTAAGTAACCAGGTCGACCCACCACAATCCGCTAGGTTGGAAAATCAGAACCTAACAATTGGGAATGTTGTTTTTCATATAATTTTAGCCGATTTTGATTGTAATTATTATATGTGAAACACACCCTCCACAACCGATCGTATGTTATTCAATTATATAGCCGATTGTGTGGAATCGCCTGGAAAATTTACTTGACATAGCAGACTCTGGGATACAAAAGTCATACAAATTTATAATTCTTATAGACTTTTAGCAAATTTCTGTTTGGAAAATTGGAACCCCGAGCGCAGCGGAACACATGATCACAAAGCGCAATCGGTAATTTGAACCAAACATGGGAGAAATAATAAGAGAAACAGAAGATAAACACGAGGATTTACCAAAGATAAATCGGTGATTTACCAAACGTGGTCGAAATAATAAGCACACATACAACCTTCCCTAACAAAGATACCAAAACCCTAAGCACGAGGATTTACCACTCTTTTAGGTTGGATGTCTACAAACCTGCAATTCTAGTCATATATATAGATAACAGAAACTTGGCCACCAAGTAATAGTCTCCAACTAGGAAACTAAACTCTTTCCTAAACTGTATATGACCTAGATTAGGAAACCCACTCAATGTGGAAAAGGACCAAAGATAGGAAACTCACGGTTTTCCAAACATTCTCCACTTCAGATCATACTTTCAAGCATGACACGATCACATGAAATTACATCCATCTTCCACCAGAGATGTGCACCATCTCTATATATCCGTAGAATTACTTTTGAAGCTCAAACCCGAACTTCCATATTCATAGAACCATCTCTTTGATCAAAACACCATGATGTTGATAAAATTCTTAAATCCATCTTATTTATGAAGAACACTTGTGAAACAGGCCACGTTTCACAAACACCATGAAATCTTCTACCACCATCAACGAATCCTTGCACAGATTCCACCATTGACCACCAAGAGAACCATCCAGAACAATCACCACTAGCTCCACCTTACCAGTAAGCTAACAACATATTAAACTCTAACCCAGAAAGTAAAAATTAGCTTCAATATCATACTCCGACACATGTCAGACCGTGTATCTGAAATAAACCATCATACCTCTCCACTGTGATTAACAAGCTTAATCCTTTAAGCGATTCTCAAATTCATCATCGATATGACATACTCTTACCACCATCACATCCAACATACTCGCTTAGAATATATACCGTGTGAATGACCATATTACCATGGTACATGCATCCGACATCGGTCACATTCTTGATATTACGTGCAAGCCATCAAGAATACTTTAACATAGACTTAAAAACATAAATCTACAACATCTCGTGCATAATTTCGAAGCGTTGCTGGACTTGCTTCTACATGAGAATTCACTGACCCATCCTTTCTTCAAACTTTGTAACCCATTCTTTATAGTGTATGATTACTAACACTCTTCAAGAAGTATATATGTATTCCACCTCATTCAGCCTTATTTTGCATCCCATACTACATCATAAAACTAAACGAATGACATAAACTTCTACCAAGTTCAAACTCTGATTTGTAAATCACATCACAAATCCATCTTTGTGTAAACACCGGTTGGAATATTATCTTCAAAACATATTTCTCCACCTTTACAATAAACCATTGTTCCATTCAAGATTCAATCACACCCACCCGTCCTTGCTCTGATACCATAATTTTGGGAAAATTGGCACCCCGAGTGCAGCGGAACACAGGATCATAAAGGCAATTGGTGATTTGAACCAAACATGGGAGAAATAATAAGAGAAACAGAAGATAAACAAGCACACACACAACCTTCCCTAACAAAGAGGCCAAAATTCTAAGCACAAGGATTTACCACTCTTCTAGGTTGGATATCTACAAACCTACAATTCTAGTTAAGGCTGCACATGGTCCGGTAATTCCGAATTTTCTGTTGGAACCGGTCCCTGTACCTGGTGTTGAACGGTACCTCATTTTCAGGACCGGTACCTGTACTTGTAAGAGGGGTTTTTACTCATATTTTGTCACGGAAATGGAAGAAAAAAAACTCCATCTGAGTTCAATCTATTGTATCTCAGCATCTTTAGTTTCGATCACAAACCATTCCAGACTTCTAGTGGAATCACTAATCTTCAACTGAGTTCAAATCAGTGAACTGAATGAAATCATTTAGCACCACCAATTTGAAATCATCTCCTCTTCCTCAAATCACTCAGAGTCGGAACCTTCAAAACCAAAACCCTAATATTACCAATCATCACCAGAGACTGGGTTTTACCTGTAACTTTAGTCTAATCCATTCAATTGATTAAACCCCAACTCAAATCACAATTTTCCTCTCCTTAATCAAACCCCTTTTCATGTCCATCGCCATCACCAGGTAGTTCAACAACAACAACAATTGAAGAACAAAAGAAAACAATTACCTTGAACTGATTTAGCATTATATGCATCGTCATCAATCTTATACCATGATTTGTGTCAAACCCAAACGTAATCATCCTTCCATACCTTAAATTTCATCTTCCAAGTCTTATTTGAATTCCTCTTATGAAACCCTAAACTTCTAATTCATCATCAAATTAACTTTACAACATCCATCAATGATAACCATTTTCTCTACATCAATAGTTAACTCTACTAGATGATGTTAATTGTTATTTTTATAGTTTGGTGATCGGAATAAGAAACGGGGGTTCACGTACAAAAGAAGAAAAATGGGAAGTAGAATCGAGAAATAGATGAGGAACTATCTTGTAATTCTTATATTACAATACCTAGATTGTAAGACTATGATTTGTTTTTAGAGTTCTGATCAAAGGCTAGGTTTAATTCTTATATTACAATACCTAGATTGTAATGCTATGATTTGTTTTTAGAGTTCTAATCAAAGGCTAGGATTAAACAGGTAATATGGTCCGGTAAATCTCGGGAATGTAGAAAGAAGTGGTACATGTACCTAGTATACGACCGGTTCCTAGTTTGAGTCCCATTCCCTATACCGCCTTATCCGGTTCCGGTACAAATTTATCGGTTCTAGTCCGGTTCCGTTCCAGTTTTTGTCCGGCCTTAATTCTAGTCATATATATAGATAATAGAAACTTGGCCACCAAGTAATAGTCTCCAACTAGGAAACTAAACTCTTTATGACCTAGATTAGGAAACCCACTCAATGTGGAAAAGGCCCAAAGATAGGAAACCCACTTTGGAAACCCACTCACAGTTTTCCTAACAATTTCAAGTAACAAAAACGACATTCGATCCCATTTTGAATGTATACATGAGTCTCTGCAATATTAGATTTTTCATATGTTGTTATGACACCAACACCACATTATAAGTGTTTCCTTATTTATAACTACCGTATTTAGCTTTTTTTAGTTTCTCAGTTTAAGTAGTTATTAAACTCTAGTTCTTTTCTTGTTTACCAAGGCTTTGAAGCTATAAATAGCCTGGCCATAAGTTGTTTTGAATATCAATCAATATAACAATTCAGTTTATTTCTTTTTCCTTCTCAGAGATGGTGGCTAACCCCCAATTCAAAGGGTTTATCCGGTTCATTTCTTCTTGTTCGTTAGAATAAAATCCTGTGAAGACTATCTTCACAACTTTTTCTCATTTGAAGACTATCTTCACAGCTTTCTCCAGTATTAAAAGGTGTAGAGCCCTAACACCTAGATCAGAGCACGTTAAGATCAACCTCCTAAAAATCGACCAATTTTTTTTTTCTCACAATGTCTTACACCGAAAACTTGACAAACGTGCATGAAGGTATTGAAGTAGTAGCAGACAAGATCGACAATTTTGTTGACACTATTACCAAGCTTCATATCCTTTATGAAGAGACTCAGGATAAGAAGATGGCAGAGAAGTTGTTGCTACGTGAACAAGAACGTACTTCTCTCGTCACACAGCTTACTACAACACTCGATACCACTATCACAACAAACATGGAAACCTCTTTACGCAACGTGTTTAGGGATTTTTTACCTCAGATATGATAGCGTCCTGGTGCTCCACCACCACCTCCACCACCAATTCAACCTAATCCTTGTCAACCACAACAGCTGCGCCCTAATATCAAATTTCCCAACTTTGCTGGTGAAGACCCTGATGGATGGATTTTCAATGCTGACCAATATTTTAGTGTTTACAATGCATCTGATGCTCTTAAGATTATTGTAGAATCTGCCCATCTTAAAGGCGATGTCAGTCAATGGTTTAGATGGAGAAGAACCAAGAATAAAGTCAATACGTGGGAGCAGTTTTGTACTTTAGTTCGTGGAACATTTGCTCCTGAAAAATTTGTTGATGCTAGGTTAGCTATTAGCACAATTTCAGAGAGGTACGGTACGTGAACACATACCTGAATTTGAGCATCTCTTAAACTTTATTGATTTTCCTGGGGATCATTTGATTAGTTGTTTCATTTGTTCTTTAAAACCTCATGTTGGTACTACTGTTAAGTTATTGGCACCACAAACATTACTCGAGGCTTTTACTAAAGCACTTCATCAGGAAGAAGCTTATGCAGCTGTTACTAAGACTACTAAGACTCTCACAAAACAACCTTATCGTCCTCCTCAATGCAGGCCTGCTTCTACGGTACAACCTACTCCATACAATAAATCTACTTTACCCCCTGGAGCTAGACGTTTATCACCAGAGCAAAAATAAATAAGTGAGCAAGGCCTTTTCTTCAACTGTGATCAACTGTTCACACCTACTCATGTTTGTGTGAATCCCAGATTAACTATCTTGGATATTGCTGAGGAGATTACTGAGGGTTCTGCAGCACCGTCTGAAGTTCTACCTCTTCCTTAAACTGAAGATACTCCTCTTGATTTTGAGATTATAGATTCAACCAACACTGAGCCTACAATTTCTTGCAACTCACTTATGGGATCTACTTTTCTTCGAACTATGCGCATTACAGTTTTGCTTGATTCTGGCTCTACCCATAATTTCTTACATCCGTCGGTGGCTAAGAAACGTGGTTATGAAATTATATCTAGAAAATCTCCACTAAGTGTCACAGTTGGTGATGGAGGGAAGCTTGACACTAAAGGATTTTGTGTAGATGTTCCTTTGCAACTTCAGCATTATGGGTTTACCACTGATTTCATTTGCTTGATATTATTGGCTGTGACGCAGTTTTGGGTGTTTAATGGTTAAGGACACTAGGACCAATTAAGTGGGATTTTGATAACTTAACCATGCAGTTTCACATTAATGGCGTCGTTGTTTCATTAATAGGAAACAAAAAATCATCAGTAATGATTTTGGAAGCACAATCAATGCAGCGTTTATTACATAGTGAAAATCATGGGATTTTTTTTCCAACTATCTGCATTAAATACTTCCATGCACAATTCTTCAGTTATTTCTCCAGCAGTACAACGATTACTATCTCAGTTTGATGATATATTTAAATTACCAACGGCTCTTCCATCAGAACGTTCTCATGGTCACCGTGTTCCATTATTGCCAGATTCTTCTCCTGTTAATGTGCGACCATTTTGATATCCTCATTCTCAGAAACACGAGATAGAGAAGATAATTATTGAGCTTCAAAAAGATGGTTTTATACGTCCAAGTTCGAGTCCTTATTCTTCTCCCATTCTTATGGTACGCAAGAAAGATGGCTCTTGGCATATGTTTGTGGATTACAGGGATTTAAAAAAACTGACCATTAAGGATCGTTTCCCCATTCCAATAGTTGAATAATTACTTGATGAATTGTTTGGTGCAGCTGTGTTTACTAAGCTGGATTTACGTTATGGGTATTATCAGATCCGACTTTATCAACCAGATATTCCAAAAACTGCTTTCAGGACGCACGGTGGTCATTTCAAATTCTTAGTTATTCCTTTTGGATTATTGAATGCACCTGCTACTTTTCAGAGTTTAATGAATCATATCTTTAGCCCACACTTACGGAGGTTTGTCCTTGTTTTCTTTGATGATATCTTAGTCTATAGCAAGAACATGTCTGATCAGTTAGAACATTTAGCTATTGTGTTTAATATTTTACGCACTAATAAGCTATTTTTCAAAGATACAAAGTGCACTTTTGCACAACCATCTATTGGATATTTGGGCCATGTCATTTCTTTTGCAGGAGTTTCAGTTGAGAATGATAAGATTCAATCCATATTGTTTTGGCCACTTCCATCTACTGTTAAAGAGATACGAGGTTTTCTTGGTTTAGCTGGTTACTATCGAAAATTTGTGAAGAATTTCGGTATCATAAGTGCACCTCTGACAAAATTACTCAAGAAAGATGCTTTTCATTGGACAAAACAAGGTACTGCTTCTTTTAAATTGTTGCAACAGGCTCTTACTACAACTCCAACTCTGGCACTTCCAGATTTTACTAAAGAATTTGCATTAGAAAGTGATGCATCTGGGAACGGAATTGGGGCTGTTTTAATGCAATCACAACAACCAATTGCATTCTTTAGTAAACCTCTTTCAGGAAAAATTTAAACCTCTCTATTTATGACAAAGGGATGTTAGATGTTGTTTCTACAGTAAAAAAAAATGACGTCCATATTTGCTTGGAAGACACTTCAAGATATATACGGATCATCGTAGTGTTAATTTCTTCTTGGATCAGAAACTATCTTCAATGGAACAACAAAAATGGTTATCCAAGTTTTTAGGCTATGATTATGAGATTATCTTTCGTCGTGGAAAGGAGAACATTGTCGTAGATTCTTTATCATGATGTACTCACTCATATTTTCATATTTCTACACCTATCTTTTCTGGTGTTGATGACTAGAATTTCATAATGATGCAAATTATAAGAAATATTTTTCTTATGTTGATGGTTTGTTACGTTAAAAAAATCGTAGAGTTGTGCCTTCAACTTCTGCTTGGTGTATTAAGATGCTTGTAGAGACTCCAATAAAAATTTTATTTGAAAGGGATGAAGAAATCCATAAAAGATTTTATTTCCAAGTGTGATACTTGTCACCATAATAAGTCAGAATCGATATCTCCACCCGGTCTTTTGAATCCCCTTCCTATTCCTGCTAATATCTGGTTAGATATTTCAATGGATTTTGTGGTTGGATTTCCAACTTCTAATCGAAAAAATTCGATCCTGGTAGTAGTGGACAGACTATCTAAGTATGCACATTTCGTACCTCTCACACATCCATATACTGCAAGTTCGGTGGATGATATTTTTGTACGAGAGATTGTACGTCTTCATGGTATGCCCAAGAGTATTGTTAGTGATCATGATCCAATATTTATCAGCAATTTTTTGGGAAGCATTCTTTGCTTTACAAAATACCAAATTGTGTCGCAGTTCTACATATCATCTACATTCTTATGGGTAAACCGAAGTTACAAATCGTACTTTGGAGTGGTACTTACGTTGTTTTTCTGGAACAAATCCGAATGATTGGTCCAAATGGCTTCCATGGGAAGAGTGGTGGTATAATACCAGTTTTAATACTGCTATTCAGATGACCCCTTACCAAGCTGTGTATAGTCGACTACCTCCTACAATATCTTCATATTTACATGGATCCACTTCTATTCATGTTGTTGACTCTATTTTGAAAGTAATAGATTACACTCTCAAACTTTTACAGTCACATCTACAAGCTGCCCAAGACAAAATGAAGAAATATGCTGATAAAAATCGTACTGAGCGCAGTTTTGTTGTTGGTGATTTGGTTTTTCTTCGTATATAGCCTTACAGGCAAAGCACTATCTCTACTCATGCATATTCTAAACTTTCTCCCAAATTTTATGGGCCTTTCGTGTTATAGAAAAAATTGGATCGGTATCTTATAGGTTGTACAACTGAAGCTGAAAATCGGTTCTACCAATACTATTGATACTAATCTTCCAGTTACAACAGATTATGCATATTGGGAACCTGAAAGCATTTTAGAACGAAGAATGTTCAAGAAAGGAAATCTTGAAGGCACAAAGTGGTTGGTTAAATGGAAGGATCATCCAGCAGAGGAAGCTACTTGGGAAAATGCAGACAAGTTGTTGTTACGTTTTCCAGATTTGGAGACTCGAGGAAAGTCCATTTTCAAGGAGGGTGGGATGTTATGGCACCAACACAACATTATAAGTGTTACCTCATTTAGAACTACCATATTTATCTTTGCTTAGTTTCTTAGCTAAGTAGTTATTAAACTCTACTCTTTTCTTGTTTACCAAGGATTTGAAGCTATAAATAGCCTGGTCGTAAGTTGTTTTGAATATCAATCAATATAACAATTCAGTTTATTTCGTTTTCCTTCTCAGAGCTGGTGGCTAACCCCCAATTCAAAGGGTTTATCCGGTTCTTTTCTTCTTCTTCGTTAGAATACAATTCTGTGAAGACTATCTTCACAACTTTTTCTCCTGTGAAGACTATCTTCACAGCTTTCTCCAGTATTAAAAGGTCTAGAACCCTTACATATGCCTCATTTGAATCTTTGATTCTTCATTTACCTAATCTAACAACTAATATTTCTCACAGCCCTAAAAGCTAAAACAGCCTTTGAAATCAGATTTGTGCTCAGTCAGTCTTGGTCCTCCCTTTATCAAGAGCTTTGGAGTTGGGCCTTCCCTTCTTTGATAGACCCGCTGGGTCAGTCTGTTTTCCTATTAAAGAAGCGTACAAGTTCGGCTTAACAAGCCCAACAGTAAATGTGCAATCACATAATTATCCTTTCTCATTTAAGTTTGATCTACGAACTTGAATTAGTTAGGTTCCTAGTATTTAAGTGATGGTTGAAGACAAAGAAAAATGAGAAGAAAAAGATCCAGATGAAACTGAAATGGGTATCCAGACAAGTAAATACGAAGATGTTGGATAAAGTTGGCACAAAAGGAGTCAACAATAATCCTATGCAAGAATTCTTTCATGAACCTTGTTAATATATTCAAACTGAGAGAAATTTGAAATGAAAAAAATCAAGAGGTAACCTATTTTTAGAACTTATACACGTTAAGTTCACACCGAAAGTGGGATCTAGCAACCATTTCAGATTGCTGTCACTTTCAGTTTGGATTATGTTTGGTCCAAATGAAAATACCGCCATATGTTAACCGCATCCAGATAAATAAACCTGGTTCACATTTCCGCCTTTTCCTCTGGAGCGAATCGCCTCGCCCCAAAGGAGGGAGGATCAAATAGATGAACTTACCGCGTCAGACACAAAAGATGATGAACAAGCATTAGTCCTACATGCTCAGAGACGAAACATCAGACGACAAGCTGAGTATCAAGAATCCCTCGGGCGAGAGCAAGAACGACTTAGGAGAGTACAACTAGGACGAGAAACAAATATCGGGGTTGATCCGGCGACATCAATTCAGATACCCCCCACTGTACCACCTCCACAACCTGTGATGACGGCACCACCCCCTGCCCCCTTAGGCCATCCAAACGGTGACTCTAGCCATGAGAGTACAGATCCAACTTTACTCGCAATTCTAGAAAGCCAACGAAGGCAAGAGGCGGCTTTAAGGGATATTCAGCAGAGGAACCTAGCTCTAGAGTACGAAAACTATCACCTGCGGAACTTAAGGTCGATATCTAGAGGATCTTCTAGCCGAGGGGCATCAGGTCACCAAGGTCAAGTTGGGAAAGTACCACCAGCGGTAGGACCGAGCAATTCCGGCCGATCAGAACCACCCCCGACACCACCCATCAGAGGATACGGTCCACCCGAGGATTCATCAACAAACGACGAAAGGCACGAGAGGAATAATCAGCAGAGGAAGACAAGGTCCGACAATGCGACCGAAGACAAGCTAAGAGATTTAGAAGAAAATATAAGGAAGCTGTCAGGAACCGGCGAAGAAGATAAGCTAGCCGAGGTCATAAGCGAGGCCGAGAGGACCCCTTTCACCCGAGAGCTAGACCTAAGGGCTTTTCCACCTAAGTGCACACTCCCCACCTTCCCATCCAGGTTCAACGACACGGGAGACGCAGTTGAGCATTTGAAGATGTACACTATGTCACTATTCAAATGGAAAAACCATGAGGTGGTCATGTGTAAGTTCTTCCCAACAAGCCTGGAGGGTGGAGCAAGGAAATGGTTCTACAACCTCTCGCCAGGAACCGTTGACAGTTATGAAACTCTAGTCGAAGCCTTCCTTGAAACATACATGCACAACAGCAGACCTAGGACCAAGGTTAACAGGCTATTCACCTTGGCCCGACGGTTCAGAGAACGTCTCAGATCATTGACCGATCGATAGAGAAATTTGTTTACAGAAATTGGAAAAGTATCAGTCGACCAGAAGATCTTCGGGTTTGAAAATGCACTTGGAAGGTCGGACCGCATCTGGATAGCCATGTTTACTGAAAAGCCGCAAACATTGAAGGAAATGAGGAAAATGCAAGAACATTTCATCGCCCTAGAAGAAATTCAGGAAAAAACAGGGGATATGGGAGTGCAAGAGGCGAGTGCGGCTCCCGAGTCGACATCAGACGTGTTCAATGTCGGCCCGAGAAGAGACCGAGCCCGCCTACGCGAGGAAATGGGAAGAAGGAATGGATAGCTAAATAAAAGAGGCCGAGGCACGAGGCGAACGTACACCCCTTTAAATGTTCCAGTAGAAGAAATCTTCAAAGAAGTCGAAAAAAGGAGTGACATCATATACCCAGCTTCAAGGGGGATATAGTTCGAGGAGACCAAGGATCACCCAGAGTATTGCCATTATCATTGATAATATTTTTGATTGTGGTTGTTGTAGTAGTAAAGATTCGAACTCTAAGACTTGTTAAAATTAATTTTAAAGGAATAAAATAGAGAGTTATTGGGTCTAGGATTCGGCCAAACTCATATCAATAGGTTCAATTGTTCATTCTGAAACAATTATCGCTCGACAAATAAAACAACATCGACTCTTATTCTTGCCAAGGTAGATTCTCCAAACATTAATTATAAATCGTAAGCATGATACATCAAACATCTAAGCAAGCATGACCCATCTAATAAAATAATAACTAATTTTTTCAAATCATAATTCTATTTTAATTAAGTGAAAAAGTCAAACAGAAAATAAAACAAATTCACCCAAGTATGAAGTCCGGCTTCCTCCGTTGTCCCAGTGATGGGGTCTAACTCATCATGTTGTTGGAAACACGCTCAAAAATCATTATTATTGCTCAAAGGGTGTTTACAAATGATGAAAAGGGTGTTTACAACTGGGTGGAGGCGGCACCACTGAGGCACATCCGTGACAAGGACGTCTTCAGGTTCATTTGGGAGCACATCATATGTCGTTTCAGAGTACCAGCAGCCATCATCTCGGATAATCGAAAACAACTCCAAGGAGAAAACATCGACCTACTGTTTAACACCTACAACATCATAAAGAGCAAGGCTACCCCCATATACCCTCAAAGTAATGGGCAAGCCGAGATCATAAACAAAACTATCGCCGACAATATTAAGAAAAATTAGATGGAGATTATGGTGATTGGTGCGAAGAACTCTACAATGTTTTATGGGCTTATCGAACCACTCGAAGGGAAGCTACAGTGTTATCACCTTTCATGCTAACTTATGGAACCGAAGCAATACTACCAACTGAAGCGATGATACCCACCAGAAGAACTGAAGCTTGGAGGCGAAACATATCGGCAGATCTGATATTGGCCAAACTCGATGACTTGGAGGAAACAAGGGAGATGGCGTTGCGAAAAATGGAGAATTACCAAAGGAGACTACAACGAGAATACAACAAACGAGTTCGACCAAGAGAGTTTGAACCAGGGCAGTTAGTGTTGAAATACTTAGCCGATTGGGAACGTGACAAAAAAGGCAGTAAACTAGCGGAAAGGTGGGGAGGACCATACACAATCGTGTCTAAAGCTGGTGAGGGATCTTATCGATTACTCAAACCTGACGGCACACCCGAGTCAAAACCGTGGAACGCTCAACATCTGAAACGCTATTACCCATGAGGGGTTCGAGGTAAACAGGTAAACATACTTGTCATTCATTTGTTTAAAACCGCGAGGGGTAGGAGATATGACATGAGCGACCAATGGTCATTCGTACTCGGGGAAAATCCAATGAGGAAGTGCCGAGGTGACTTACACTCGAATGGTCATTCGTACTCGGGGAAAATCCAATTAGGAAGTGCCGAGGTGACTTACACTCGAATGGTCATTCGTACTCGGGGCAAAGCCAGTGTGGAAGTGCCGAGGTGACTTACAGTCAACTATCTATTCGATGCTCGGGGCAGTGGCAGTGTGCAAGTGCCTAGGTAGCCTAAGGGTACTGGTGGTTGGAAGCCAGATACCAAAGGTTGTTAAGATACGATTTCTTCTCAGCTAGGTAACCTACTTACATCTGAAAGGTTACCCCCATCGCAGGTGGCCGTGACCACTTTCCCGAGTTGGTTTGTCGATAACCACTGGGGATTATCGGGCCTAGAAGTAGGACGACTATAACCCTTCTACTGAATCTAAAAGACAGTGATGAGATACATCGACTGGGATATAGCATCGGGCCCGATGACCCTCCTTGTTGAGAGTGTTCAACAGAAAAGGCACTAATAACTAATACATGTGACATCAAATGCAGGTGTGTAACATAAACAACAAGATACGGCAGAAATTGTCAAGAGAATTGTTAACACAGTGGAAAGGGTGGAAATTGTCAAGGAAAACAGAAAAAGAAAAGCAAGCTTGGCGACGCAGCACCCCATTTAAATAAGTTGTTCAAAGAAGCATGGGACAAATGTTTAAACGAATTACAACCCGCAACAAAGGGAAAATTTGTGGCGCAGCACTATAAAAGGCGTGATCAATTCTTGGGTGGAACAGCACCGGCCCCTCCCTTCCTCTGAGCAACCTCGCGGTGCTTTTGCGTGATGTCTCGTTCACACCGGCCTTGATCGCCTCAGCAAGCTTGTTTTGATGAGCGTTTCTCTCGTCCACAATCTTTTGAGAAAGCTGCTCGGATCTCGACTCGGAAGCTTGGAGCTTGACCTTCGTCTCGCCTTCAGCCTTCTTCCACTGCTCCACTTCTTTCCCAAGGTTGTGAACATCTCGCTTCAGGTCCTTAGCACGACCCTGCTTGGCTGCAACAAAACATTATAAGCATGTTAAACACGGAATATAGCAGAACACGGAACAAAAACAACAAATTAACTCAATCCTCAGGCCACCCTAGCGCACACTCCAGTGACTTGATAGGATTGGAAACACGGATTCTAACGACTCCACTGACTTGGACAACTCGTCTTCGGCCTTAGAAAGCTTCAAAGTTAACTCGTTATAGTATTGTTCATTGAACTCATTCGAGGGGAAATATTTCTTGTGATCGCTCCACTCGGCCCTCTGACGATTATAGGACAATTGTAGCATCGATAACTGGGCTTGGGTCCACTCTAGGTCACTGGACAGTTTATCGAAACCCTTGATCCTTTCAAGAAGATCTCGGTTGGACTGCTCGGCCACAACCTTTTCCCTCAAAATCCGTCGCCGATCTTCATGAAGGTCTCGATTTTGAAGCCTAATAGAACCATTTTGACTCTCCAGATTATCGACTAGTAACGTCTTATCACCAACAAGTCTTTGAAACATGCCCAAGCGAGCTCGTAAATTATCAATCTCCTCGGGGACATACTCAAACAAGCGTTATATGTCCAATTCCTCTTGAAGTTGCTGGATCTCGGCCTCCTGTCGGTCTATCTTCCCATCCTTATTGGAAATTCGTTGTCGAAGATTCTCCACAAAATCTTTCTCGATATCCCATTTTATCTTCATAAGCCTATACTCTGAAGCAGCGTCTAGATCTATACTAGATATTTCGGCTAGAAGAATAATACTTGACTCAGGACATTGGTACGAAGAACTCAATCAACACAACTATTGTAAACAATATACCTTGCGCATCAGCGAGTTTTATCTCCAGATCACGGGATCGTTCCTTCTCCTGCTGAAGAGCAGCCTCCAACTTCCTAATCTCCTGTCGGCGGAGAGCAGCTTCCAACCTCGACCGATTCAACGCCTACAAGTTCCATCCCAAGAAGATATTAGTAGGGCCAGGTAATATCAAAAGAAAGAGTGCAGGAAGACCACTTACCAAATTATCAAAGACCGGCGCGATATCATGATACAGGGGCACGTCGACAATCATCTGCTCATCAGTATATGAGCCGAACTCCTCAGAGGGTAATGCACCGAGAGAATCACACATATGGCCCGATATGGTAAAGGATGTCTGAACATCCGAGGAAGAGCCAACATCAATCTGGGGCAGCTTTTGGAGCGATGTTTGGGTCGGCTCCTAGGCTTCAGGCTGCACAATAGGAGTCACCATAGCAGTTTCCACATAAACCTCCCCTTCCTTCTGGCCACCAGCATCCTCTTCAAACAACTGATCGTCCCCGAAAATATCGTTCTCATCATCTTGATCAGGGATATCGATCACAACATCCGAGCTTTTCAGCACCACTCCCTTCGCCTCCACCTTCCCCCGAGGAGGATTACGCCTTGGAACCAAACTTTCATCACCATGAGAATCAGACCCTCCGACATCTTCATCCTCGCGCCTAGGGAATTTCTGCACAAGGTTCAGCGTCAGAACACGTGAAGGAAAAAAACAGGGGCAAGTACATGTACTTAGAATAAAAGCAATATGTTTGTTACCTTCCCCTGATCTTCCTCGACCCTTGTGCCAGCACTCTTTTTCTTGGAAATAAAAGTCGATTCGGTAGATTCGCCCTGAGGCTTAACCTACGAAGAGAAAGTAATCAGTACCTCAAGCCGATACAACAAGAATCAAAGAAAATGGAAAGAAAACAACATACCCTATCATCGTTAATCACCTAGAACGAATAAGGCTCCACAAGAAATTGAGGAGGAGGGAAGCTACTATGCAAAATGTGGCCGCGAACCAGTAGTGGAACCCGGTCCCAGTATGGATCATTGGTGTGGCGAGCACGCTTGTTGGAACCTTTACCAAGGGGATCAGCATCCAACATCAATCGTTCAACACCCTCAGGCATAGACTTTAGACGATGAGGGCTGGCAGCAAAACCATCAAGGTCACCATTGGTAGATGTCCCGCTCCGATAGTTCACAAGGAAATTGGCAGAAGTATAGTTGGGAGCATCCCCAGGCCTATAGGTCGAACAATCGGTCGTAGATCCGTAACCCTCACCCCGGTCTCGCCACTCATTCATTAGGCGGAAAGTGCTGCCATTCCACTGAGTCAAGGCCCGAGGCGGACGAAGCTGTGACAACACCTCATAGTAGAAAGAGCTAGTAGGGTTGTACAAAGGAAAGCGAAGACCAAGTTCTAATTTCCCAGAGTAACGATAACTTCCTCGGATGACTGCTCATACCTATCGACATCATACTTCCTCAACACACCCGTTTGGCCCGACACTAGGGTCACTTCATAGTTTTGAATACCAAACTCTTCCTTCAACTGTTCAATGAACTCATCATCATACAAGTCTTTATAGACCCTCTTACCAGACCTACATGAAAATGAAGTAGAATCATTAGGGAAAAGGGAATTTATAGCACGACAATCGTGATGGGAAGGACTCTCAAGCCAAAACAGGGAATCGAGAGAAACGACATCGCCCTCGGAGAAAGTATCACTCACACAACTTTTTTCAGTCATTGACGGAGAAGTAGCCATGGCATAAAGCAAACCGAGAGATACGAACTTTGGTGAAGATAGAATCAAAAGGAATAATTAACCACGACTGTCGCAAACCTCACCAACAGAAACGGCGAAGACGAAGACGGAGGAGATAAGAGAGTCACCGGAATTAATGGCGTCGGCAAAGAAGACTGCATGGCGGATTTCTCTGAGAATGGCGAGCAAAGGAAAGAGAATATAAAGAGAGGTATTTATAGGGTGCAGCGCCTCAAACGACAACAACAGTTACAATTCATAAAGGAGGGTTAGTGGGAGACTGCATGGCGTACTTCTCGACATGCTCGAGGACGTGGGAAGGTGGAACGATGTTCTTTCCCTCGTGCCAAGCACACGAGCGAAAGAAGGGGCATAAATGTAGGTGTAGATAATCCACAGGGATAGGTGGCAAGATCCTAAGCTTTGATACACCAAAGAACAAAGAGCGGCGAAGCACAAGATAGAACCAAACAGCGCAAAGAGCGAGGCATCACGTGGGTCGGACGTGGCGGCCCAGCAGTTGTCGGATGTGACGTGACCCTTATCTTCTGACAGGTCGGGCGAACGATCAGAAAGCACTCGGTCAGACGAAGAAAGATGGTCAAATAAAGGAACGAGAAGAAAGAAGGGCGACATCGTGCTAAACCAGACGATTAAGACTCGACCTCGGGTGAAGACTATCGGTCAATTCAGAAAGTCGGGCGAGCAATGCAGGTCCGATAGGGAATAGCTAGATTGATGTAATGTGACCAACATTGTAATTCTGTTGTATGTCGACCTTGTCCTATAAATATAAAGGCTGGTCGAGAGAGAGAAGCAGGTTGAGAGAGGAGAAAAACAAGGAATCATACTTGAGTTAAGAGAGCTTCACCATTGGAAAAAGTGAGAACAACTTGTAACCAAAGAAGAGAAATAATAACATTCATCCTTTCACCCCGTGGACGTAGGTAATCATACCGAACCACGTATATCCTTGTGTCTATATTTGTTCGCGTACCTTCACTTTGTGTTAAATCATCTTCTACTCCGTTGGATGTAGTGTTTGGTTTTATACCACTACATGAAGTTTTCGGAATTTGAACGAGGGAACTATCTAGTAATTCTAATATTGGTAATGGAAAAATCTAGTTTTTTTTGTTTTTTTTTGGATCCATTGTGAAATGAAGATTAGTACCTTCTGTTGAGATGGTAATTACCTTTGGCTAAATCATTACCTTTGTTTGATTCCTTCAGTGTCAGCTAACGATTCCAGGATAGCATTCAATAAACTATAACTATACATAGATAACTTCTATAATCCTGGATTAAATCATTATTTGCTGGGAAAAGTCTCGAATTCGTGTACATTCATGCAAATCCGTCGCAAGCTACACTTTGGCTCGAAAATTATTTAATAGATCCTATGTTTTGTTACCCTCCCGTACCCAAAGATAACCTAAACCCAACAAATGCTAGATGAGTCCATGCACTGCAAAACACGATCTTTTATTCAATCACAGCATTTCATCAAAATATAACTACCCACAATATTATTCATGATAATTACTACTAGCATTCCGATAAGCGGAACTCTTGCACTATAACTTAGGTGCTTTTGGGCTTGATGTTGTAATTGCACATTTTCTTCTTGGCACACTTGACCAAGATATTTGCAGAATCAATACCTGGAAAACAATAAAAAAACCATATTAAAATTTTTTGAGTTCTCACGTCAACTTGTAGCATACTTACTTGAAGATGGGAGAAGGAACACCGACCTGCGAGGTATGCACCATGAACATAACCATTATAATGCTCACTTGTATGTTCTCCCGTGAAATAAACTCTACCCACGGGCGCCTTTAATTCATAATCACCCGCACATTAACAAAATATTAGAAAGTTTGATTAAAACCAACAAGGTTTTAACTGAATTGTACGCTAGCTACATACCCTAATCTGATCATATTCGTGTTGATCAACTCCGATAGGCCAGTTGGAAAACGTTCCTTTGTAAAACCTATCAGACCACCATTTTGGAACAAGTATATCTGTGGCATCAGGGATGTTCTTCCCAAACATGTTTCTTAGGACATCCATTATCTCGGCCAAGGTTTCTGAATCTGGTTGTTGCTCTACCCGTCTAGACTCGTCGTCTGTTACTGTTACTAAGAGGCAATTTGCTCCAGGGTACTCATTTTCTAGTTGCTGGAATATAATTGAAAGACATGATTATAAGCTAGATGTAATAAAGTTAATTAATAAATAGCTTGTCCGTCTAACCGAATTAATGAAGTTACCTGCCACATGGTATAGTAACCTCGTTTTTCATGAACGTGGATAAAGAATTCCGTGCCATTACCAGTAGGCCAAAATTTATAAGGGAACTTGAGGAAAATTTTGGTGTAGATGGACATATCAAACTGATATATGGCCAATAATTTCCATGCCTGCACCAAATGAGAAGTACCGCTGATCATGAATACTCAGCTTATTTAATTAGGGAACTTACATAATACTCCCGCCGTCACCCTACTTGACTTGATGACGAAGTTCAAGTTTGAACAATTTTTAAGACAACTTGACTTGATGACGAAGTTCAAGTTTGAACAATTTTTAAGACAAGGAAGGAAAATGAATGTTTTTAAGTATATTTAAAATTACACCATTATGGATAATAATTAATAAAGTTTGGAAATGATTTATCTCTAAGAATATATTACGGATATTCATAAATTTTATATCATTAAAAACTATTTTAAAACACATATGTAAAGAATATAGACATGAATATTAAATTATATATATTTTTTAAATTAACGAATAATCAATCAAAAGGTAATTGTAGAAATATTTTCTTCCGATAAGTCAACTATTATTAGTGGGACAAATTTCTTTTTAATAAGTAGGTCATCTAATAGCATGATGGAGGAAATAACATAAAATGAGATGCTGGCTAACCGGCAGATCAGGCACAAAGTCGATAAGATTTGTCTGCAGCACACCAATACTAGCAGAAACCATCACATAATCAGCTTTATACACTGATCCATCTTCAGTCTTCACGACGACACCGCTTTGGGAATATTGTATTTCCCTCACAGCCTGTTACAATATAGCGGTATATTATTGATCAAATGTTGAAAACACCGAACGGTGCTGATATGTGTAATAGTCACTGTTAATACTCGGTAGTTAGGAATTACTCAGCAACGTAATGATCAGTAATTATTACTTTATTCAGCACAAGTCGAGGATCAGTGATATTTCCAGCCTTATCAGTAGTTAGGAATTGCTTAGCAACGTAATGAACAACACTCTCATAACCCCTTGAATCTGCAACAAAGTAATAATCTTCGCCGAAGTCGGTAAATGTTTGCAAGGGCTCTGTGTTTTGCAAACTAGTTACTCGTGGTGGCTCACCAAATTCGTAGTCATATGTGTAATAGTCGATTGCCATTTCAATTGGTGTCGATGGTACACTGCAAAAATTTAGTCACAATTATTACTTTTCATCTTTATTTTTCTGTGTGTCTGAGAGTCAAAGCATTTAACAATTAGCTGCTTAACTGGTTTTTGAGTCGTTGGGATGCAAGGATTGACATATCTGTTTGTCTTCGTCTAGATAAAGAAACCGATAATTTTTGGCTGGATGTAGAGAGTTCATCTGCTGAATCGTACGCTTGTTGAGCTACGGATTCTTCATAAACCCCTCCCCTGGATTATAAACAAGGGAATAACATAGGAGTATGTACTTAAATACACATATTGTTGGATTTATAGAATATTGTTTAAAAGGATGGATTGACAAGATATTCGTACATTTGTTTGTAAGTATGATTCGCAAGGTGGTCAAAATCAGAATAGTAGGTTTTGAGGCCAATTTTGTTCACCATGGTCCAAATAGGATTTACTTGATCTCCGTTAACCCCTTCGACCCAGTTTGCACCCAACTCTACGGATAAGCCTGCAAAGTTAGTCTTTTTGATGCGACCACCAATTCTGTTAGTTGCTTCAATTATCAAAATGTTCTTTATTCCTGCATCCGATAACGTCTTTGCGGCGGATATCCCTACAAACAAACATCAAGTAATTATAATCAGAGAGAGATATTTATGTATAGCTGGTACATGTAAATTAATTTGCATGATGATTACCACTATGTATGTATGTGTCACTCACCGGACATGCCAGCTCCAACCACGATGACAGTCGGAGTAGCAGCTGCCATAGTTTGGGGCAAATCATAGAGACCCAAGATTGTTACAAGAACTATGAAGAGAACTGAAACCATCCATACTCTCTCCATACCCATGACCAAGCTAATACTTTTCCTGTCTATATTAAATTAGATTACTAGCTAGTTTTCTCTACAAAACATACCGGTAATGAGCTCTATATATTTATAAGGTTTCTGGTAACCCTAATGCCTCATTACTAGTCACCTACTACTTCAAATTAATCCATTGATACAGTCATATTATTCTTGGTTCATTAACTTAAGCTGCTGACTGTTTATTATTGAGTAATATAATAGGAACCATACAGGGCTTTTTAGGTAGTTTTTGTATTTCTCTTTGGTTTGATGATCAACAAAATTAATAAATTATTCCTAATAACAATAAGGGCATATTTTATTTTTATATTTTTAAAGAAACAAAGCTCACGGGGAAATGTTATTGGAACCCCATACTAATTACTTCAAATTTCAAAAGAATCGAAGTTTTAAGGAAAGAACAATTAATTGTATTGTAAGAGAACATCACTAAAGAATCTAGCCTGGATCTGGTACGATTGATGTCTATGGTCTACCTCAACCTCTACTAAAACATTTCAAGCTCTCTCAACTCTTAAGTCTCATCTAATGTAACACTGTTTCTAAGGGGCTCCCACTTTTGATCCAGGGGGAAGATTGACTTCCATTGTGTATTACTATGTTATCTAGAGAAGACTGTCCTTACACGCTCATTTCTGTTATTAACGGACTACAATAGAGTCATGTTTTTAACTTTAGAAGATGATTTTTCACGATTCACAAAGGGGATACCAGTATTATTTGGGGTGATACCAATCTATATAGGATAAAAAACTATTAAACGATCCTGACCGTCGGATCGCTGAATTGGTATCACCCCTAGTAGTGGTATCTCTTTATAAATCATATAATTTTCAAGAACAATTACTTTAAATACCAAGAAATTAGGGACTTGGGATATCCAATTATAATAAAGATACAATAAGCAAATAAATTGAGAATGCCTTTTAATTTATCACACTTAAACTCATTTTTTTTATTTTTTTTATTTTTGCCTGACTTGGGATTTAAAACCGACTTGGCCCAAATTATTGTTTGTTTTTTTTGTTTTTCGTTTTTTTCATGATGTCTGATTTACCTTATCTCAGACTATTTTTTTGATTTTTCTTTTTTTTTTTAGCATGCATTGGATATTTGAATCAGTTACATATCTATATTGTAAAGTTTATATTGACTTGTTGGGCACGTATCTAGACTAAATTTAGATACAAATAAATTATTTATGTAAGTAAAAATAAAATAAAAGAAAAGAAAAGAAACTAAACAACAGCTGAGCCGAGAACAGTAAAACATCAGGTTTAATTAGCAATACGATGGGCTGTAATGACCACAACGATGGAACCAGAAATTTTTTCTTGGGTAGGCTATTTTTCATTCATCTCAACCGAGATAAAAATGAATACGTAAAATATCTGAAGTGAATAGATAAATGCAGTAAAATATCTAAAATGAATAAATTACACGTCTTTTCTTTGGAGCACAACACTTTGAATCAGATTTGTTCACCATAGAGTATATCTACAATTGTGTTACGTTATGTATGGGATATGCACAAAAAAAACTATAAATTAAGAGTATCGAAAAGTCATTACTTTGATTTGATAATGCAGCAGTAGGCCGCCAATTTTTTTGGTTCTGTAAAAAAAAATACAAAAAACTCTTTCTCTTCTCTTCTCCTCTCTAAACCTAGAATAAAAACTCATCAACTTCTTCTTTCTGCTCAGATCTAGTCCTTTAGGGACTAGATCTGATCAAAGATTTGTTTGTTTTTAGTGATTTAAGGTTTACTTTGTTGTTTTCAATAATATCTTCGCTATTAGAGAGATTTTTATCTTCACTATTAGGGGCAATTTTATCTACACTTTCAGAGTATTTCTTTCTAGCGATTTGTTCGTGCTTGGATATCTTGTTACAAGTACATCGACAATCGGCAGGGTAAGATCAAGTTCTTCTTCATCATAAAAATAGATCTACGTCTTCCGGGTTATTCGCTGCATATGAAGAATTTTTGGGAAAATAACTCCTCAATCATGGGAGCATCTCTTTTTCTAGAACAAAATCTATCAAAATGGTCGAATTATAATTTCAGGTACATTTCTTCTCCAATCTCAAAATACAAGACTTGGGTGCTATCGTTGTAGATCGCTCTTTCTCTTAGCGATTTATTTGCGTTTGCATCTTTCTTTGTACTTATTTCATATTATGATGTACTTGTTCTTCTTGGAAACCATCATGTAAATGTTCCTATTTGGAATGAAATACTTATAATTTGATGATCTGAAAAATACATAAATAAATAAATAAATAAAAATATTAATGTGTTTAAATTTATGGTGCTTCAATATTCTCACTTTGGTTTGTGCAAAATAATTACTAAATAAAAAAATATTTTAAATTTATGTATATAATTATAGCATATAAGAAATGGCGTTTTTCTGTTTATCCTACTATGAGGTAGGATCCATGGACACTCTTAGATGGAAAAGGTCAGACAAGATTTGCGTCATTTTTTCCGCAAACCCAAACGACAATGAATTTAAGTGTAATATTTTGATGCTATGTTCCTCTTATAAGACTTTACATTCCTACAAAAAAAGTGAATGCAATTCGAGATGTATAAAATGACCATCTACCCCTTTGAATATCAGTCGTTCAAAGTTAACAGTTGAAATTAAGAGCGGTAGATGGTGAGGTTTACTATCTCGAATTGCTTTCATTTTTTTTTAGTAATGTAGAGTCTTATAAGAGGAACATATTATCAAAATATTACACTTAAATTCATAGTCATTTGGGTTTTGCGGAAAAAATGGTGTAAATCATGTATGAGCTTGTCCATCTAAGGGTATCCATGGATCCTCCCTCAACTACTATAATGTATCATTAGATCTTAGTTATACAACTACATATATTCCCGGTCGTTAGATTTTCTTCAAGATATGTCAAGTTTGATTTCCTTTCGCATGGCCGGGCTATCCAAATTCAGACATGGGCTTTTCCTTTTTTCTCAGCCGAGGTAAGCCACCCCCACCTCCGTCAATGAATGACCAGTTCATTCCATTAATCTGCGAAATCAAACTCCTCAGAGACAAACTCATGATGAGTTGCTCTTCTAGTGACTGAATTTGGTGGATTAACTTCAATAGAACGAGGTACAAAAGCATTCTTATTGAAACTACAAATATCATACGCTTTGACAGTGTCAAAAGAAATTGCATGAATTGAAAAACTAGGAGCTTGATCAGCCCAAGAAGTTGTGTTACTCGATCTTCGCCCTTGTTTTTCCAATAAGTTTGCCACCTTGTTTGCTCTTCTATCTACATGTAAATCCTTGAAATGATACCAGTTGTTCTGCTAACAATTTGACTTCATCTAAGATTGAGATGCATTGCCATTGAACCGTTGTTGCCTTTCCTTGTAAATACCATATTGTTGCATGATTGTCCCCCTCTATTGCCAAATTTTGTATGTTATTTCTGTTGGCCCATTGTGTTGCTCTAAATAGAGCTACAATTTCTGTTTCTTCGGTTGAGAAGGTACTGCACCATCCAAATTTTGCTGCTTGAAAGGTGCATGTCCAGTTGCGAATGATAAAGCCAAAACCAGCATTAGTGTTTTCAGATAACCAAGAGGCATCAACTTAGATATAACTTTATATAGAGTGTTCCACAGACCAATTGGCCTGTAATCAGCAGGGGTTTTAGGATGTTTTGTTTTAGGAATTAAAAATAGATAAGTTTTGTTCAAATTGCTATCTAGATTTATTTTTTTTGAAGAAATCCTGCACTACTCCACTAGTTGGGAGCCCATAATGTCCCAGTTATGTTTAAAGAAACTCACCGGGAAGTCATCTTACCCCGGTGCCTTGTTTGAGTTTAGATTTTTTAACACCATCCAAATTTCCTCCGATGAAGGTATTACAGTTAAGGTTAAATTCTCTTCTATGGAGATAGTACTTTTGATATGGGAAAAAAATTTCCTATTCAGGGTCTATAGAAGATTTAGCAAAAAGCTCAGAGAAATATGAAGTTATAGTTTCATCAATTTCATCTCTGGAGGATACTACAGTGTTGTTTTTATCCTGAATACAATCAATGTTATTTCTTTTCCTCCTTTTCAGCGTGTAAATGAGAAATTTTTTTGTGTTTCTTTCTCCTAGAGCTATTGTATTGTTCCTAGACTGCATGTGTCTTTGCTATTTCTCCATGCGTATCATATGGAGCTTCTAATTCTAACATTTTCTTATTTATTTAGGTTTGAGCAACGAGAGTTGGGTGGTTGGCTTCTAAATTTTCTATAGTCTTTAGCAGACATTTAATGTTTTTGTTTGGTTTACCAAAGATGTCTCTCTTCCAAGTATTAAGATTAATTCCTAGGTTAGTAATATTTTCTAAGATATCCAAGGCTGGTATATTGGTACTAATATTCCAAGATTGTTTTATAACCTCCATGCATGATGATTCCTTAAGCCGGGTATCATAGAATTTAAAAGTGGGTACTAAATGGGTGTGTAAAGAGTTTAAAGAAAGGAAAATTGGCCCATGATCAGACCCAATTACCACTAAATTGTGCAGTGATGCTTCTTGAAATTCCTCATTCCATTCAGCATTTGTTATGGCTCTATGTAACCTCTGTTTAATGGTAGCACTTCCTTCTCTCTTATTACTCCAAGTAAATATATTCCCTGTAAAACCTAAGTCTTCTAGACCTGTTCGCCGAATTAAGTTCAAGATAGGCTCTAATTTTTTCTGTCAAAAGGAAGTCCCCCTAATTTTTCCTCATTGTTGAAGATTATATTGAGATCACCTATTACAAGCCATGGCATTGCAATTAAGTTCACTCTGTGTGCAATATCCTCCAGATAGCCCATAATTTCTAATTTGCTTTCATGCTTAGGTGCTCCATAAAATCAGGTTAGAAGCCACTCCTTAGAGTAAAAAATATTTTTAACTATGACATTGGTCATGTTAAGGATCTATTGAACCACTTCAAAGTGAATTCCATCTACCCAACCAATTGTTAGACCTCCTGCTATTCCATCTGGATCTACAATGTGGGTATTTGGAAAATAATCAAGTATATTCTTCATCATGCTCCTTTGAGACTTGGTTTTAGACAAGAACAAAATGTCAGGATTTTCATTGTTTAACAGGTTATGCAAATGTTGTTTAGTCTTTTTTTGACCACACCCTTGTATGTTCCAAACTAAGATTTTTATAGCATCGGACAGAAGATAAAAGGGCCAAAATTTAAAAATCCTGAGTCTATTGATACCTCAGTCTAACAGAGTGGACAGAAATAAGAAGCAATAAAATTGAAACCAAGGCAATGTAGAATAAAATGTATGCAAGCTGTAAGAAGTGATAATGCTAAGAGATGAAAAGAGGAAGCAAATAGTTGGAGATGTTTTATTAAAAAAAGAATGGGAGACTTACCTGAATGACCAGTTCATTCAAATCCTTTAATGTTATATAAATTAGGTGCCATTTGGACGTCTAGTAGTAATTATAATTATTAGTTGATTAGGACATGATAGCCTCACTCGTTTCCTGTTTATTGGTTTTAAGGATTTCTTTCTATTCCCTTAAAGTTGGTGCGATAAGAGTAAGACATTTTCAAGTATCCAAATTTTAAATCCCAATTGTTGATAAGAAGGAGCCGGCCATGTTGATCATTAATCTTGGAAGTCATCAGAAGTCATGTTATTCCAGCGTGCGCGCGCGGATGGAATCTAACCAATAACAAATTGAATTAAAAATTTGAAGAGAAATTTGGCAGCTTCAGAAAATAGATGTGGGAAGTAACCAATTTGGGTTTGCCAAGTTGGCAAAGATGAGCCACTTTGTTAGTCGAGATTTGAGTTTGAATCCGAACTGACAAATACTATCTCCCTTTTCGGTGGGGGGCGGAATGATATATAGTTCACTTTTTTTATTTAGCCTTTTCATTTTTGCCCGAAAAAATAAGTTCACCTTTTCAGAAACCAAGAGAATAAGTTTCCTGGCCGAATAAATCCATATAGCAAGTTCCTAATTTCACTGACCATAGTTTTACTCTTTTACGATAAACGTTGAAATATAAAAAGTAAACTCCAACTTCTTCTCTAATCTAAAACGGAGAAATTTTTTGATGGGAGTTTTTTTTTGAAGGGGATATAGGGGACTAATGATATGTTGATACATGCACTTGATATTAATGAATTATGTTTCCAAAAATATAAAAGAAGTGTATTTTTGGATAGAAAATTTGTTTTCTTAATTGGTGTTGGTATTTTTGAAAACATAATACATTAATATCAAGTGCATGTGTCAACATATCATTGGTCCCCATGCCCCCTTCAATAAATGCCCCCATCAAAAAATTTCTCCCTAAAACGCGCCATAGGGCTTATAAACTAAATGGACTAGGGTCGTTGACAGATCTGGGAAAGGCTTTTTCCTCACTATCACCTTGTTACTCGATCTTCGCCCTTGTTTTTCCAATAAGTCTGCCACCTTGTTTGCTCTTCTATCTACATGTAAATCCTTGGAATGATACCAGTTGGTCTGCTAACAATTTGACTTCATCTAAGATTGAGATGCATTGCCATTGAGCCGTTGTTGTCTTTCCTTGTAAATACCATATTGTTGCATGATTGTCCCGCTCTATTGCCAAATTTTGTATGTTATTTCTGTTGGCCCATTTGTGTTGCTCTAAGTAGATCTACAACTTCTGTTTCTTCGGTTGAGAAGGTACTGCACCATCCAAATTCTGCTGCTTGAAAGGTGCATGTCCAGTTGCGAATGATAAAGCCAAAACCAGCATTAGTGTTTTCAGATAACCAAGAGGCATCAGCTTAGCTATAACTTTATATGGAGTGTTGCACAGACCAATTGGTCTGTAATCAGCGGGGTTTTAGGATGTTTTGTTTTAGGAATTAAAAATAGATAAGTTTTGTTCAAATTGCTATCTAGATTTTTTTTTTGAAGAAATCCTGCACTACTCCACTAGTTGGGAGCCCATAATGTCCCAGTTATGTTTAAAGAAACTCACCGGGAAGTCATCTTTCCCCGGTGCCTTGTTTGAGTTTAGATTTTTTTAACACCATCCAAATTTCCTCCGATGAAGGTATTACAGTTAAGGTTAAATTCTCTTCTATGGAGATAGTACTTTTGATATGGGAAAAAATTTCCTCTTCAGGGTCTATAGAAGATTTAGTAAAAAGCTCTGAGAAATATGAAGTTATAGTTTCATCAATTTCATCTCTGGAGGATACTACAGTGTTGTTTTTATCCTGAATACAATCAATGTTATTTCTTTTCCTCCTTTTCAGCGTGTAAATGAGAAATTTTTTTGTGTTTCTTTCTCCTAGAGCTATTGTATTGTTCCTAGACTGCATGTGTCTTT